>NC_092348.1:57704920-57752420 GCF_963676685.1 Mytilus edulis
AAAAGATCTCGATGAACTATATACAAGACACATTGACTTACAGACGAGATCAATGCGAGAAAATTTAATTTTTACCGGAATACCGATGCATGATAAGTTTGAAGAGTCTGAGACCACTGAAAAAATTATTGAGAAATTTATGACTGAACAACTAAAATTAGGTCGAATAGCAGGATACGATCGCGCTCACCGTTTTGGTAAAGAATATGTCGAACGGTACCCCGATGGATCAGTGAAACTCATGACTAAGCCAATAGTTTGCAGATTGCGAAATTTTAAAGAAAGAGAATTCGTAAGAAAAGCAGCTAGGGAATTGAGGGACACTCACTTCGGTATCAGTGAGCAATTTCCTAAAGAAGTTAACGATAAGCGCAAAGAACTTTGGCCACACTTTCTAGAAGCCCGTAGACAACGGAAAAAGGCATTTTTCAAACGGGACCGCCTATTCATCGAAGGAGTTGAATATTACCCACCCAAGAAAGATGAAGAGAAGAGAGATGATGATGTACCTCGACGACAGTACAACAAACAAGGTGCCCGACCAAAAAAGTTAAACGACCCCGGACGACGACAAAGGCGCAGTTCACCGCATTAGGATAACCGTGGAGGAATAGAACACGAAACTGTTATATCAGACGAATTATTTGACACTTGTGACTTTCAATCAAATTGTAATAGTTTTTCTGTAGATAAACCCTCTAGCAACTGTATTAAACTTTTATCCTTAAATGTTTGTGGTATAAAAAATCGATTACTATACCCTGAATTTAAATCACTGCTGAACACCTATGATATTGTCTGTTTTACAGAAACTAAATTAGATGATTGTGATGTTATAAACTGTGACGAATTTATTTTTAGTTTTAAAAATAGACATAAAATTACAAGCCATAGGTCTGGTGGTATTGCTCTAGGCTACAGGAAGTGCTTGGATAAATGTATTAAAACTTTTGATACCGAATGCAAATTTGTGTATTGGTTTTCTGTTGACAAAAAAGTTTTTGATCTTGATGAAAATATTGTATTTGGCACTGTTTACATACCACCTGTTAATACAAATTACACATCAGAAGACGCGTTTAACGAGATTGATGTTGAATTTCAAAGATTTTCTCAAAATAGTAAATATATTGTACTACTTGGTGACTTTAATAGTCGCACTGCTAATTTGTCCGATTTTTATAATGAAAGTTCTGACGATGAGTTTATTGTTCAACATTTTACTGATCAATTTGATTATACTGATGTACATATACTAGATAATTTGAATATACCTAGAGAAAGAAACTCTCCAGATAATGTAGTTAATGGCTTTGGTAGAAAATTGTTAGACTTTTGTAAATCTAACAAAGTATTTATACTAAATGGAAGAGTAGGTCAAGATGTTAATGCAAAACCTACAAGTAGAAACAATAGTGTTATTGATTATATTATATGTACCTCACATTTTTTACAATTTGTAAGAAATTTTGAAATTGGTGAGTTTTCCAAACTTTTTTCTGATGTGCACTCACCCTTATCATTACATATAGATTGTCAATCATTGATTAAAAATAATGAAATTGAAAACCACCCTGTTCAGCAAAATATGATTGGAAAATGGAAAATGGAAAAAATAAATGAATATAGAAAAAATATTGATACAAATAAAGTTGATTGTGTTATAAGCAAGCTGAATACTTATAATGATAAAGAAAATATGTCAAAAAATGATATGAATAATTTGGTACATGAAGTTTCTGATATATTGATTGATTCTGCAAAACTTACTTTTGGTACAAATGTGTATGCTACAACTATGTTGCGTAATTCTAAGAAACAAAACAATAAACAATGGTATGATAAAGATTGTAACAACGCAAAGAAAGAATTAAGAAAATCACAACGACTGTATAAAAAGTATGGGTCAAATATTTTTAAAGAAAGATTACGACAGAGTGAGATTTATTATAAGAAAGTGATGGATGGAAATATTAAGAAATTAAATGAAGATATTAGTGACAACATGAAAAAATTAAAAAATAAAAATCCAAAAGAATTTTGGAAACTATTTAATAAGGGACGTCAAAGGGAAAAAAGCAATATATCTATTGGAACATTATTTGATTTTTTTAAAGATTTGAATAAGAACAAGTTTGAAGATGAATTTATTATTGAAAACGATGTGAGCTCATCTTGTGACGATGACACACTTAATTGTGTAATTACACGAGAAGAAGTTTTAAAAGCTGTTAAAAAGGCGAAGAATAATAAATCGCCTGGAGCAGATCAAATCATTAATGAATACATTGCTTCATCTCTAGACAGTATGATTGATATATACACACAATTGTTTAATCTTATTTTTGATACGGGTATATTGCCGGAAGCCTGGCTTATTGGTAATGTGATACCAATATTTAAGAACAAGGGGTGTAAATTAGATCCAAAAAATTATAGACCGATAACTTTATTGTCGTGCTTGGGGAAACTATTTACATCTATTCTTAACGACAGGTTGGGAGTTTTCGTTGATGAACTGAATATATTAAATGAAAATCAAGCCGGCTTCCGACATGGGTACTCTACGACAGATCATATTTTTTCTTTATATGCACTTTTTGAACTTCTCAGTGTTAAAAAGAAAAAGCTCTTTTGCGCTTTTGTAGATTTTGAATAGGCGTTTGATTTTGTACACCGAAATTCTTTATTATATAAACTCCTTATAGATAATGTAAAAGGAAAGTTTCTTAGAGTTGTTAAAAATATGTATGATGATGTTAAGTCACGTATTGTACATAATAATAATTTATCTGACATGTTTGTTAGTGAAATTGGTGTTAGGCAAGGGGAAAATCTTCTCCTTTGTTATTTTCTCTATATTTGAACGATTTACAGCAATATTTAGAAAATGTTAACATAACTGGTGTACATTCTTTAACATTAGATATGGAAAATGAACTTAATATATACCTAAAACTGTTTGTATTATTATATGCTGATGATACTATTTTACTTGCTGAATCAAGTTCAGATTTACAGTTACTTTTAAATAATTTTTCACAATATTGTAATAATTGGAAATTAAGAATCAATGTTAGTAAAACCAAAGTGATGGTTTTTACAAGAGGAAGAATACCCAATAATTTGAAATTTTGTATTGAAAAAGAAGAAATAGAGATAGTTAAACATTATAAATACCTTGGTGTTATTTTTTCTAGAAATGCATCTTTTTTCGAAACTAGAAAATATTTACGAGACCAAGCAACTAAGGCTATGTATAGTGTTATCAAGAAGAGCAGATTGAATCACTTATCGATTAAATGCCAACTAGAAATGTTTGATAAAGCTGTTGTACCCATTCTTCTATACGGGGCTGAAATTTGGGGATACGAAAATTTTGATATACTTGAGCGAGTTCATTTGAAATTCTGTAAGCACATTTTAAAACTTAAAAACTCGACTCCAAATTTTATGATTTATGGAGAACTTGGGAGATACCCCATTTCTTTATATGCAAAATTACGAATGATTAATTTTTGGTGTCGCCTTCTTGATAATACAAATGAAGATAAATTATCCTGTATACTATATAAATTACTATACATTAATTATAACAATTATGGTATTGGAAATAAATGGATTTTATGTATTAAGAAAATTTTTGATGAATGTGGCATGTCAAATATATGGCATTGCCAAGATTATTTTAACAAAAAATGGATAAAGTTAAGTATTGAGCAAAAGCTTAAAGACCAATTTCAACAAGAGTGGTGTGCAGATTTACACCAATCTTCAAAAGGTTTATGTTATAGAATTTTCAAGACTGAATTTAAATTTGAAAAGTATTTGTCGACCTTGCCTTTTAATTTTTTATATACTTTGTGTAAATTTAGATGCGGAAATCATCGTTTGCCAGTGGAGACAGGAAGGTGGCAAACTATTCCGAGATCCGAAAGGTCTTTTAATCTCTGTAGCTCTAAAGATATTGGCGATGAATTTCACTACATTATGTCATGCAATTGTTTTAACATAGAAAGAGAAAAATATTTACCACACTATTGTAACAAAAATGCAAACATTATTAAATTTAAAAATGTATTCTCATCTGAAAATGTTGTAGAACTAGAAAAATTGTGTAGATTTATACGATATATATCATTGAAAGTCTGTCCTCCTGGTTAGAGGAACTGTAATATTATTATAATGTTATTATTTTCACACATGCGAAACAAAGATATGTATTATATATGAACTGTTATTATCTCTGTAGCTATGTACTAGTTTATGAGAATAAAATCATTCATTCATTCATTCACAATTACTGCCCACATCTTTGTAAGTCTAAAACAAAGATTATTGCATGAACACAGACCTTGCTAAAAAAAATCAATAGTATCACAATAAAAGTGATAATTGATATCGTTAACATTTGTTATTTATCAATGTGTTCCTTTTGTATATATGTTATGTACATGTATGTTTTGTGTTGTACTTTATCTCGTCTAGTTTTGAGTGTCCTGTTAATCAATGCATATGCCAGCTTTTGGTTTCGAAGGTTTGTCCAAAGTGTACATCATGTGCTTATGTTTCACTATATATTCATTATAAGTTTTGATAGTTTTGACTGATCAATGTTTTTAACATTAATCTGTAAATTTGTAAACTATAATATTAATCACAAAATAATCCTCCCTATAATCATAAAAAATGTTTTTTTCCTCAGTAATATTATACAGTTTTTGTTACTGGTTGCTGGAATTGAGCAAAATCCAGGTCCAGATCAGAGTAACAAAAAGAATTTGAAAATAGTACACAATAATGTGTGTAGCTTACTTCCTAAGTTAGATCTCATTAACAATGAACTACATGAGTATGACATTATTTGTATATCAGAATCTCATCTTGACAAGTCAATTACCGATGACAAAATTAAATTAAATGGGTTTCATAAGCCTATTAGGTTAGATAGAAATAGACATGGTGGAGGTGTGACCATTTATGTGAAAAATAGTCTACATTTTATTATACAGAATGACATATCTGTAAGCAATCTTGAGTTGCTTTGGGTTGAAGTGAGGAATTATAGGAATGAACAATTTTTAGTTGGTGTTTTATACCGGCCTCCAAACTCTAATTCTAATATATGGGACTTATTTAGTGAGTCAATAGATAAAGCACTTGATTGTTATTTGCCAATTTTCCTTTGTGGTGATTTCAATTGCGATATGATGTAACACAAGTAACTCTTTTAAAAAGTAACTTAAACGTTTAAACTTAGAAAATGTTGTTTGGGAGCCTCCCAACTTTACAACCCAAACTTGAACTTGTATTGATTTATGTGTGACTAATCGCAAGAACTTAATTAAATCAGTAACTGTTCTTACACCGATATGCAGTTCTCATTCTCCTGTTTCAGTCGAAATTTCATTTAAAACTTTTAAACAACACTCGTTTAAAAGACAAATTCGTGATTTTAAGCGTGCAGATTATGAAGGTCTTAAAAACCAGTTGAATGACACTGACTGGGATGATGTTGTTTTTAATTCAAATAATATAAATGATGTTTATATGAACTTTGTCAGAACATTCGAAAGTACTGTAAATAGATATATACCTACTAAAACTATTACAGTAAGACCAAATGATAAACCTTTTATGAACAACTTAATAAGAAACAAGATAAGACATCGTAATAGAATTCACCACAAAGCGAAAACTTCAAATAATCCAGATCACTGGAAAAAATTTAGAGAAATTCGTAATGACATTATCAGCTTAGTTAGAAAGGCAAAAGAAGATTATAAGTGCAAACTGACATCTCAACTTATTGACAAAAATATTTCTCCTGGTAAATGGTGGCGCATTGCCAAGTCTGTATCAAATTTTACTAAAAATAGAGAGTCTCCTCCTTTTTTGGAACATGATGGCCAAATTTGTATTCATCCATTGGACAAATCAGAGATCCTGAACAATCATTTTGCTAATATAGCTAATATTGATACAGAACCAGAAATTCCGGATAACAACGAGCCTCCTCCATGTCATCACTGAGAAAGAAATTTTAGATCGGATAAAAATCTTGAATGTTAACAAACCAGCTGGACCTGACGGTATCAGTCCTAGAATTTTAAAAGAGGTTGCTAGCTTTATTTCTAAACCATTAACTAAGTTATTTAAAATGTCTCTATCACTTAAACAGGTTCCACTGTTATGGAAAATTGCACATGTTAATCCTATTTTTAAAGGAAAAGGTAGTTTACATTCAGCTCTAAACTATCGTCCAATATCTGTTACTAGTATTGTTTGTAAGATTGTGGAAAAAGTTCTATTTAAACATTTATATAATTATATGAGAAGTAATAACCTTTTGTCAAAGTTTCAATCTGGTTTCCAGCCAGGTGACTACTGTTAATCAGTTAATTGAAATATATCATGAAATTATTAGTAATATGGATAGTGGGAGGGATGTAAGGTTTGTATTTTGTGATGTATCTAGAGCTTTCGATAAAGTTTGGCATAAGGGACTTTTATTTAAACTTAAACAATCTGGCATAAATGATCAGCTCTTATCTTGGATGGAAAGCTATCTTTCAGATCGTCAACAAAGGGTCGTTTCAGAAGGTTTCTCGTCAACTCTAAGAAGTATACATGCAGGTGTCCCCCAGGGATCAGTTTTAGGACCCTTTCTGTTTCTTATTTATATAAATGATATAGTAAATGACATTTCTAATGATATTAGACTTTTTGCAGATGACACCTCTTTATTTGTTATAGTAGATGATGATTCTGCTGTAGCAGCTGCTTCTTTGACTGATGACTTGGATGTTATCTCAAATTGGGCAAAATCATGGGCTGTTCAATTTAACTCTAAGAAAACTAAAAATATTGTATTTACAAGAAGGGAAAGGGAACACCCACCTGTATTTTTTGGGATAAATGGGGAAGAGGTAGAGAAAATAAATATTCACTGTCATCTTGGGATAACATTTCAGTCATCAGCTTCATGGAACTCACATATTGATATTATTTATAAAAAAGCATGCTCTCGTCTATCTGTGCTTCGTCAAATTAAGCATTTATTAGATAGGAGTTCACTTATACGTATTTATTATGCTTTTATTAGACCTATATTAGAGTATGGTGATGTTGTATGGGGCAATTGCTCCCAGCACGAGTCTGAGCTTCTTGAAAATATTCAGATAGAAGCCGCTAGAATAATTACAGGTTTACGACGTAATTCCTCCAGACAAAAACTTTATATTGAATTAGGTTTAGAAACTCTGGCGAATAGACGTAATAAACATAAGCTTATACTATTCTATAAAATATTAAATGGGATGACACCTGCATACTTATATGAGTTAGTCCAGCCATATCTTCCCAGACAAACCCCTTATACTTTGAGGAATGAAAATAACACTTTTCATCCGCCTCTTGCTAGAACTAGCTCTTATTTCAATAGTTTCATTCCATCCACTATAAGACTTTGGAATAGTCTTCCTTTGAGTTTACAAAAATCCCCAAGTT
This sequence comes from Mytilus edulis, assembly GCF_963676685.1. Lineage (NCBI taxonomy): Eukaryota > Metazoa > Mollusca > Bivalvia > Mytilida > Mytilidae > Mytilus > Mytilus edulis. Next base: position 57,712,430 of record NC_092348.1, read on the forward strand.
TGGGTATATTTAGAAGTGGACTGGAAAAGTTTTATAGGACTGATGATATATTTAAACCCTTCAACTATGGGATAAGGAAACTAAATATAAGTCATTGTCAACTCAGAAATAATGCTAGCAACCTAAAATCTCATCTGTTTAATCAATTCTTATCCGAGAACTCTTTTTGTGCTAACTGTAATCACCCTGTTGAGGATAACAAACATTTCTTTTTCATTTGCCCTAAGTACAATGATGTAAGACATATCCTTCTTGGTTCCATTAACTCCATTGCAGATAATGTTGATATAAATATTGAATTATTACTTTTTGGAAACAGATTATTTTCATATGATATGAATATTGCTATTTTTAAATCTGTTCATAAATATATCAGTGACACTCAACGTTTTGTTTGAAACTAACTTATTTTTTGTTTCATTTAGTTTTATTTTTTATTTTTTTCCTCCACTTAAACATTAATTCATTTAATCCTCTAAGCAAGCTTAGTGTCTCTTTCAAGCCATATATATATATTTCTAATGACTTATAAAGGATATTTGCATGTTTCAAGGTTCTTGAATACATGATGAGTAATTGCCTATATACTTAAATATACTTTGCATTTAGTAAGTAACACTGTAAACATATATTTGCTCGTGTGTGCTCATAAGTAGCATGCATGTTCCACTACATGTATATTGCATTATTTTAATACAGTTGTTATAATTGAATTATACCTTGAACATGTAATATGGAGAGAGCTTTTATAGGCTGTGCCTGTTTCTCAATCCTTTTCATATCTTGATGAATAAAATATGTTTAAAATCATAAAAACAATAACATGAATAATAACTTGAACTGAAGAAGACATGGAAGACTGTGGAATACATTAATAGTTTAGCGATATATTATAACACTAATATCAGTACTTAAACATACGCTCCCATTTAGAAGAGAAAAAGTATGCCTTATTTTGGTTCAAACATTGATAAAAGCGTAATTGTTAAATATTAAGTCTCTATTAACAGTCAGTTTGGTTCAATCTTGTAAAAATAAGATAAAAAAGTATCTCTAATGAATTACTGGCTTGCAAGTCAATGACTCATTTGAATCCGTACTCATGTAATCTTCGCATTAACCCAATGCTAGAGATGTGTTATGCATACTCTTTGGAGTTAACTGAATCACGCCTTCGGGTGCTGGATTTTTTTTGCTACATTGAAGACCCACTGGTGGCCTTCGGTTATATCTGCTCTTTTGTCGGGTTTGTTGTCTCTTTGACACATTCCCCATTTCCATTGTCAATTTTATCAGTCATTTAAAAGGAGTAGAGTCATTTATATAGATCTGAAACCATCAAATTTCAATTAACGGTGATCCCTCTTTAACTTCAGAACCATTATTCCTATTATAATGTATTACAAACAGAAAACAATATACGTTAGAGTTTGCACAAATGTATAAACTTAATATAATGAGAATCTGCGATACTTCATGGCTTTGCGTGACGTCAAACTCATCAAAACTTTCAAACTAAAGTTTATTACGTTACTTCTACGCTCCAACTTTGGATGATATCATATCAAAACAGTGTTGATGGGGTATGTGTTGAAATTTTGTGTAGTTATCGAACATTTGTTGATCCGTTGAGGGAGTATGTAGAAAATTCCCATTTTTATACACAGAAAAAATCATATTAAACTCAAAGTCATGTTTATGTGCCTTAAAGTCAAATTACAAGTCAAATGTGTAAATTGGGGTACAATCTAAGGGTCTATCCTGGATTTCATTCCAAAATTTTATTTATAGAAAAATATAAATACACTAGTGTCACATGACTTCAAACTGAAAGTACTGAATCGGATCGCCCTGGTTTATGACTTCCTGTATTCTGGATAAATTGCTTTACTGGAAAAGTGTTGTGTCTATTTTTTTTATAGAGCTTTGGTAAATAGAAAACGATAAATTCTGCAGAATTTTATTGATGTTTTATTTTTTGTTGCATTTCGGGTTGTGAAATTCTTATTCAAAAACGCTAAAAATAGTTATCACAGGAACCAGGATTATAGTCGCCGCATCAGTGACGCATAGGTCGAAAGCCAAATTAAAACAAGTACAAAGTATTAAACTAGGCACAGCACTTTTTTAATAATTTGAAATTGGTCTTACTAGATGACATCGAATCGCCCTGAGTTAACTCAAAACACAAAACACAAAAACGTTCAGGAAATGTTCCAGGAACGTTTCTGTTTCGTTGTGAGAACGTTCTGATTTAACATTGTAGGAACGTAAAAGTGTGGACTACCAGTTACGTTGTAAGAACGTTATGCCAGTATAACGTTATGGAAAACCAACCTGGAACCTAAACATGCTAAATAGAACCTTGTGTAACCAAACTGGAACCTTGATAGAACCTTGTATAACCAATCTGGAACCTTAATAGAACCTTGTGTAACCAATCAGAAACCTGTATAGAACCTTGTGTAACCAATCTGGAACCTAAATATAATCATTTGTTACCAATCTGGATCCCAAATTTAGCCTAGTCCCAGACAACATTTGTATGTTGGCACAACAATGGCCCAACGTATCTATATTCATTGGCTCAACGTTGTTTTTCTCTCCATCTTCCTGAACATGCATGAACATTTTGCCACTGGACGTTTTAGCAAACAACAATCAATTAATCTTTCTCTCCAGGAATTGTACCCATATTCGAATGAATTAAATCAACACATCCATGTTACCTATTTTTCTTAAATAATGAATACAAAGATATGAATACCAATACATAATTTATTTTAGCTAGACAAGGAGCAAATTCTTAAAAGTTTAATTTCATGTATCTACACGTTGCAACATCAGATCTAGAATGAAAATTATAAAGTATATTCATGATGTTTCATTTCACTTCATCAGGTTAATTCATACAGTTATTTCCTAGTTCTATAATTTCACTTCATCATGTTCGTACAATTATTTCCTTGTTCTGTAATTTCACTTCCTCAGGTTCATACAGTTATTTCCTAAGTTCTGTAATTCACTTCTGACATCAGGTTCATACAGTTATTTCCTAGTTCTGTAATTTCACTTCATTAGGTTCATACAGTTATTTCCTAGTTTTGTAATTCACTACTTCATGTTCATACACTTACTTCGTAGTTCTGTAATTTCACTTCATTAGGTTTATACAGTTATTTCCTAGTTTTATAATCTCACATTGGTTGTATTCACAAGAGTGTTCCTTTTGTTTTCTGCTACACTTTCATTTTGGCACTTTTTCTGAATCCGTCTTTTGTTTAATTCTTATCCAGTGTAGGAAATCTTCATAAAAATTATTTCACTGCCCCTGTAAAAAAAAAATAAACAAATGAGTACCCAATGTATACTTCTTATGAATATAATAAATTTTAAAAGACTCTTGTTTAAAACTAGACTATACGTCAAGGCGATGCCATAGGGATAAGGCACTCATACCACATCTTCCAACATTTATTTAGATTGTTAGACTTCACTGTCCTAGCTTAGTTTAGCCGGAAAATTGAGGGTAGATATGGATACAGGAAACAGAACCATATATGGATACAGGAAACAGAACCATGTAAAAAAATGTTCTAACTAAATGAATAATTCTTGTGAAAAAAATACAAAGTCAAATCTAAATACAACAGCATTATCGGTATTATAATATTTAACATTTTAATTATGTATACATATTAATTTTGCAAATTTCGAATCCGATGTGGCATTAAGGATTGCTATTGTGTTTCTAACTTAAAGTAATTTATTGTGCATTTTGTCCAATTCTTTTAAATTTGTATGACCTAAAAATAATTTAACAACATTCTGAAACTGTATGTAACAATGAAAATTCGAAAATACACTTTTCCATTGACAAGGGTTATAAATGCAATCTTCACATTTAACAAAGATTTCAGAAATAAAATAAATGTTATTTGTGGTTAAAAAACATATATTATTTGTCATTCATAATCATATACGTATATCAGAATTTTTAAAGTAACAATCAACTTACACGTTTCTTTCTCTTTAGATGATACGATTTTCTCTTTTGTTTTCTTTGTTATCACTGCTTTCTTACAAATACACGACAGGAAATAGTCTCAAAAGTGACTATCCCATTACACTTAGATTTCCTATAACCTTAATTACCATAGCAACTATCTTTGAAATTTGTCTAACATCTGGTCAACATCATTCTATAGGTCAACCTTATCAGAATATGCTTGATTAACATAATGGCTGTATCAAATATCATTATGTATATAATTGCTAATTATGTTTCACAAATTAAAGTTGAATGAAAAAAGTTATAATAAATAATGAGAATAATGAATTTTAACTTTTAATAGAGCAATCTATATGTTTAAGGAATAAAAAGTTATTTTGCTTTTAATACTGTGTCGGTTTTTTAGTTTTAAAAACTATCAGCATTCACTTTCTGAAACAAAATAAAGGCAAGACGGCAAACATCTTACTTGCATTTTTTGCTATTAAAAAAATTGAGGAACATTATTCGAACGCTTTAAGAATGTTAGTAAAGTAACGTTAAAAAGTAACTAATATTAAACGTTTCTACAACGTATTATTTGTAACATAACCAAACTGAAACTTCCACACAACGTTAAAACAAAACGTTCCTAGAACGTTGAATTGTAACGTTTCATTTTAACGTTCTCAAAACGTTCGTGCAACGTTAAGGTCCAAAATAACCTTACATGACCAATCCACAACGTTCTTTGAACGTTATGTGTTTAGAATTGTGGCTTCCTGTATTCTTTGGTAAATAGAAACCGATAAACTCTATATAATTTTATTGTTTTCTTTTTTCTTTTTTGGCATTTCGGGTTGTGAAATTCTTTTAGACAAACGCTATAAAACTAGACACAGCACTTTTTTTAATAATTTGAAATTTGGGTTTACCACTGATACCAAAATTAAGTGGGTTGGTATAGCTCTTGTACCTGCCCTTTTCAATTAATTTAACATGTAACAGAATTATCGCCTTGAAATTTGAGAGGAAAACGTTTTAGTAAGGATTTTCTTATTCCAGGCATAGATTACCTTAGCCGTATTTGGCACAACTTTTTGGAATTTTGGATCCTCAATGCTCTTCAACTTTGTACTTGTTTGGCTTTATAAATATTTTGATTTGAGCGTCACTGATGAGTCTTATGTAGACGAAACGTGCGTCTGGCGTACTAAATTATAATCCTGGTACCTTTGATAACTACACGTATTTACGCCAACGGGTCGACGTCACTGCTACGTTTCGTCCCCGGGGGTATCACCAGCCCAGTAGTCAACACTTCGGTGTTGACATGAATATCAATAATGTGGTCATTTTTATAAATTTCCTGTATGCAAAACTTTGAACTTTTGGCTTTATAAACATTTTGATTTGAGCGTCACTGATGAGTCTTATGTAGACAAAACGCGCGTCTGGCGTACTAAATTATAATCCTGGTACCTTTGAAAACCATTAGTGACTCTGCAGTAGTCAAATCTAGAACTACGTGTATTTTCTGTACTATCCGTGAGCCGTTTCATATATAAATATTCTCTTTACGCATGACATGCTAAATTTTATGAAGTTTCCTATTCAGAATTGTTTTTTCAAGGAGGTAAATTATGACAAGCTGTCAGAGTTTATTAAAAAAATATTTACATCTTCTTTAATTTTGCTTTCCACCCCTGGTGTATTTTCGCAATTGGCAGAGGCGGATACAGGTCGGCCCGGGACCCCTTGTAGAGCAACCATTAAATTTTTAATGTATGTTTCAGACCATATGAGTATTTGGACCGTACGCGTCCGTCTGGTCCGTATGCGTATGCTCTTACGCATCCGTCTGGACCGTATGCGTACACTCGTATGGTCGGACCATATGAGTATACTCATACGATCTAGGACGAACTAGACCATATATGTATTAGGACTATATGGGTTAATTTCAGACAAACAGTTATCAATGTTTTGTATTGAACAAACAAACTAACATTATTACAATTAGATGAATAAAGAGAAATATATCATCGACTTTACATCATAATCGGGAAAAAATCCTTTCACGAACTGGTAATATTAGAGTAACAAAGCTACCTAATTGATTCTTTGCAGTTGTTTTCGACACGTTTTTATAATTTTCTCATTTTATTTTCTACGGTTTTTTTTTATAATTTTTGTCCAGTATCTTTGACGGTTTCTGAAGTGAGGTTCCTACATATTTTAAAACCTTTTTCTTCCGACATTATGTTTATTTCCGATTACTTCAATATCAGTGACCATAATTGAAATGCAGCTAAATACAGGAGCTAAACAGATTAGATTAACGCGACTTTTTTAAATAGTTAAATATTAAGTTTTTATTTCATTTACATTTAAATTTTTAAAGTTATATAGAGATTTCAGTTATGTTGATCTGTAATATACATTTGTAACTGATAAACTTGACCAACAACTCTGACCGTACGCGTACTGTCCGATCCTATGCGTATTTGGAAACGCACGCATACTGTTCAGACCGTATGCGTATGCGTACGGTCCAAATACTCATATGGTCTGGAACACATACACTTTTACATGTCCCACTCGAGACGTCGGTTAGTCTCTTTTTTTTTCACAATCCAGAATCCGTATCTTGGGTCCTCGTGTAGTTCCCATTTTGCAAGTTTAAGTTCATTATACAAATTAATAGCTTACAAGGTCTTTTATAGTGTATGTATATTGTGAAACAGTAACATTTTATTTTAAAAAATTGCATGTTCACATAGAGCTCACCAAAATTCTTGATTACAGTTGTTTTTTTATTGTTCTTTGTCATTGATAATGTTTAAATTATAAATATAAACTTCAAACATACATAACGTCTGTGTCATTTTGGTCTCTTGTGGACAGTTGTCTCATTGGCAATCATACCACATCTTCTTTTTTATATAAACATATTCATATTGTTCTTTTTGAATGTCTTATGTGAGAACTGGTATCAATTTGTAAATCATGATTGAGCGGGTTTTTTTAAATATCTTGTGGTAAGGGACAGGGTTTTTCCCGTCTGAATATTCATTTTCACCAAGTTCTAAGCTAGTATTTTGATTTTGTCCTTACTGATTTCATTTATTTGGTTGGATAGAAGATGACTTTCCATCCCATCTGCAGCAATATATTATTCTAAAGCACCCAACAACACTACCATGGGGGATACAGTTCCTTTTTCATAGAAAGAGTTACTGTTCATGTTTAAACTGACGAACTTTCCGGGGTAAGGACTAGCAGGCCCGAAGTTCCCCATGCTAAAACGATATATATTTAGCTTTAATACTTTATGTTCACTATATCATTGCTGTCGCGAAGGACGCGAGTTTATTTTATTAACTGACATTCTGTGAACAATATTTTTCTTTATGGACTATTACTAATTCAATTCAGTTTAACTTTACATTTATTATCGGAAATTTGTGATACTTATTTTAGCAAGTTTTTTAATAGAGAAATTATCTCCCTTGAAAACGTGGGCCGAACAAAAACAATTAGAACTTTAAATCAGTATCAATGTGGACTGTACAGTCAGGAGTCTACTTTGTCAAAATTATCTCCCCATTACGCCAGTTCATTTTCACAAACGTAGAAATGGAAGCCATTGTAGGGATGACGCGCTACCAATATTGCTCTTGGAAACCGATAAATTTATCCACATTGCACCATTACGATCCTTATATGTCAGTTGTGTTTTAAAAGACAATTGTATCAACTTGCTAATGAGCATCAGTTAATAATCTTGTCTACATTGCTTCAACTTAAAACTATTGTCTGATCGGTTGTCAGGTGGAATTTTCGAAAATTCATAAACATTTAAAAAAGTTCTAATTAAATATTTCGTGGAAGGGCAGACTAGATTTTTTTAAGTGTATGAAGACTATAAACCCTAGTAATCACACACAAACAATTTGAATTTTTCGAAGATATTCATTTTCATCATCCAACTTGAAAGACTGTCGTCAAGTACTTTCAGTAAAAAAATAGCTATTCGAACACACCTTCTCTGTTTTTGTGACTCATTAGATAGGTATTTCACTTGACCCACATATTTCATCTTTTAGTACTGTGATTTTTTTGTATTACAAAGTCAACCTGTAGCTTTAATATATAACAAGAGACTGTCACAACGACAACAAACCGGATTTATTAATATTTATTTGTGTCCTGGCAATATCACAAGAACCATTACTGATGAATGGTGAAAGTGAAAATCGTCAATATCAAATTTGACCTCCATTTTGTCATCAGTATCAACATATTAAAATTTGAAAAGCTTAGATTGAATGGTTCATGAGTAAATAGTTATCAAAAGTACCAGGATTATAATTTTTTACGCCATACGCGCGTTTCGTCTACATAAGACTCATCAGTGACGCTCAGATCAAAATAGTTAAAAAGCCAAATAAATACAAAGTTGAAGAGCATTGAGGATCCAAAATTCCAAAAAGTTGTGCCAAATATGGCTAAGGTAATCTACTCCTGGGGTAAGAAAATCCTTAGTTTTTTCGATAAATTCAAAGTTAGTAAATGCAACAACGTGAATGGAAACACCATTTTACAATCTTTCAAGAACCATAACTCCTGAACGGTAAAAGTCAAAATCGTCATTATTGAACTTGACCTCTATTTTGTCATTAGTAACAACATATAAAAATTTCAAAAGCTTTGGTTGAATGGTTCATGAGAAAATGCACGGACACAACTGGAAACACCATTTTTCAATCTTTCAAGAACCATAACTCCTGAACGGTAAAAGTCAAAATCGTCATTATTTAACTTGACCTCTATTTTGTCATCAGTAACGACATATTAAAATTTGGGAAGCTTTGGTAGAACAGTTCATGCGTAAATGCACGGACACAACTGGAAACTCCATTTTTCAATCTTTCAAGAACCATAACTCCTGAACGGTAAAAGTCAAAATCGTCATTATTGAACTTGACCTCCATTTTGTCATCAGTAACAACATATTAAAATTTGGAAAGCTTTGGTAGAACAGTTCATGCGTAAATGCACGGACACGACTGGAAACTCCATTTTTCAATCTTTCAAGAACCATAACTCCTGAACGGTAAAAGTCATAATCGCCATTATTGAACTTGACCTTCATTTAGTTGTCAGTAACAACATATTAAAATTTTAAAAGCTTTGGTTGAACGGTTCATGAGTTAATGCACGGACAACATTTGATTGCCGCCCGCCCGACCGATCGCCCGCCCGCCCGCCGAGCATCCCCATATCAATAACCGACATTTTTGTCACAAAAATCCGGTTAAAAATGATAGAATCTGAAGCGAGACGATGTATGAAATATTCTTACTTTGTACGATATCAAGACAAAATACTCAACTCAAACACGCCCTTACATAAAAAGGTGCACTCGATTTTCTCTTTTCGATACAATTGTTACCCATTTTTTTGAATTTTTTCTTCAGTCACATAATGGAAGGGCAGACACGAAAATTACTGAACTAATAGATTGATATGGTTTCCGTCCGTGGTAATTTTTTCATAAAAATCGGAGGTTATGCATTTTCTTCATCCAACTTGAAAGATACCCATGTCGTCGACTTGATATCTAATTGTTCTGCTTAACTATGTACTAGATATATAAATTAAAAACTTATGCAAATGGTGTTTTTAAAATAAAACACCTCGTAATTGAGAAGAAAATTGCTATTTTGTTTGCTTCTATTAACTTTTAAAATTTTTGTCACTATAGTAAACAATACAGTAAACATTTATCGCCTTCTCTAACAAAGAGCTTCGATTCTTTTGTTCTATTTCAACCTGGTTTCCGACTGTGTATTGTTGTAACATCTATATTATTAATAGAACATTAATCAGAAACTAATAGTTTATTCTTTCGCCACATTGAATGGTGCCGGAACCCGGGAGTAAGTGATAGAAACTGACAATAATTTCCGATACATACAAACGACAAAACGTAAACATTCAAAATGTCACTCGCATATCTGAAAGGCCTTAAAACACGATACAAAAATTTATTAGAAGTCGAACTTGGTAAATCTGAAGAACTCTTGACAAGGGAAGTGTCCGATTTTGATCTTGAATCGATCCCAAATCAGAAAGGTAAACAAATCGTATCGCAGATTTGATGAATTTGGCCCAAAATTTGAAGAAACGTTAGAAAGGTTATCACTCGCATTAGAAACTGCCAAAGCCGAAGAAGACCTGAAAACATTTCAAAAAGAAAGTGAATTGTACTTTAATATAATAACAGAGGTAACAAGCCGCAAGGAAGAGCTCAAACTGATTGACAATTTCCTACAGGAAAAATACAAAAACTTATCAAAACCAGAACCAGATTCTAAAATTGAACAATTAATAAAAATACAAATGATGCAACAAATGCAATTACAAAATGCTAAACCTCAACATGATGAACTAAATCAAGCAGCTGTAAAATTACCAAAACTGGAAATAATGGGTTATAATGGAGATAAACAGAAGTTTAAAGAATTTTGGGACCAATTTGAAGTAACTGTTCACAAAAACACTAAACTGTCAAATGTCGAAAAATTTTCATACTTAAAGAGTAAATTACATGGCACAGCTCAAAGTGTAATATCTGGGTTACAGCTATCAAATGAAAATTATGATGTTGCGATAGACATTCTAAAAGACAGATTTGGTGATATACAGAACGCAGTGAATGCACATTACGTTGAACTTATAAAGTTGTCGTGCGCGTCAAACCGTACATCAGAACTCAGATTTCTCTACGACAAGATTGAACGTAACTTGAGAAGCCTTCAAGCGCTTCAGGTCTTCTCATGATTTAGATATTCTGGCTATCACGGAATCGTGGCTTGGATCTGACGTTGATGAAGGTGTTATTCAAGACCTAGTACCATCTGGGTACAGCATAATTCATCACAGTCGTAGTAATCGTCGAGGCGGTGGAATAGCACTTTTGTTCAAAGGGGGTATTGGCATAAAACGATTGAACGTCCATGAAAAACATTTTACTCACTTTGAGCATATGGAGTTCTCTGTACATTCTGGAGATCTCAATATTCGTCTGTGTGTAATATACAGACCCCCACCATCCAAATCTAATGGTTTTCGCAATACTGTTTTCTTTGAGGAATGGGAATCATACCTTGATCAAAATACTATTCTTGTACCTGCGCATAACGTTCTTTTCACCGGAGATTTCAATTTCCACCTAGATAATCTCAGCGATCCAGACGCATTACGTTTCCATCAGAGCCTTAAGGATCGTAACCTTACACAACATGTCAAAGATGCCACACACGAACGTGGGCATATCTTAGACCTTATTATTACGAACAAAGACAGTCAGATATTAAACGGAGTTCCAAACGTTCGGCGTCCTAACATCAGTGATGCACAAGGTAACCTAGCGTGTGACCATTTTTCTGTTCATGCAACGCTAACATGCCAGAAACCAAAGAGTATGCGCAAGGATATTTCTTTGAGAAAGTGTAAAGAGATCGACATGACGGCATTTAAAAAGGAGATTGTAGATTGTTTTTCATGTACTGGAATAGATAGTTCCGTAGAGCAACAAGTGGAACATTATCGCGGTAATTTATCCAATATCTTTGATAAACACGCACCAGTCACAATCAAATCAGTTGTTTTAAGACCTAATACAGAATGGTATTCAGACGATCTTAATAATGCCAAAAGAGATAAGCGAAAAGCGGAGAGAAAATGGCGGGATTCGAAATTGGAAGTCCATCATCAAATTTTTAAGGAAAAGTGTAGAACTTTTGGTAAACTGTTGTATATCGCCAAGGAAACCTATTACTCCTCTAAAATTGAGAATTGTGGAAACGACCACAAACAGTTATTTAAACTAACAAAACATCTCATGGGTAAACAACAACAAACCCCGTTGCCAAGTTCATCCTCTGATTTAGAACTGTCAAACTCATTTGCTGATTTTTTCGTCAATAAGGTTGTAACAATAAGAGATGGACTAAGAGACCAAAACTTAGTGAATGGTGATAACATTGCATTTCTACAGGCCGATGTTGAATTCACTGGTACACCTTTGTTGTTATTCAAACACACAACCAATGATGAGATACGAACTATCATTCAAAAAGCCCCGAATAAGTCCTGCGAGCTTGATCCTATTCCGTCGAACCTCTTGAAACAGTGTTCCGATGTTGTCGTGCCACTTATTTCAGAAATCGTCAATGCATCATTTGATGAGAACATCGTGCCGTCAGACTTTAAACAGGCTCTTGTGAGACCTCTTCTGAAAAAACCTGGACTTGATTCCGAAATTTACAAAAATTACAGACCAGTGTCCAATTTACCCTTTATTTCGAAAACTCTAGAAAAGGTAGTTGATAAGAGACTAGATGTTCATTTGGACTCGAACTCATTGTGTGATCCACTTCAGTCAGCATACAGACCACGCCATTCAACTGAAACTGCATTAGCGAGAGTACATCATGATATCAATGCAGCTTTAGATAAACAGTCATCAGTAGTATTGGTGCTATTGGACCTTTCCGCTGCATTCGATGTTATAGATCACAGAATTCTTCTAGAACGTCTGTCATTTTCATATGGCATAACTGGTTGCGCTCTCGAATGGATTAAATCGTATTTGACGAATAGACATCAACGTGTGGTGATTGGAACAACTACATCGAAGAAATGTCATCTAACATTCGGTGTTCCACAAGGTTCCGTGCTTGGCCCGAAATTGTACTGTCTTTTCTCTAAGCCAATAGGTGAAATATGCCGTCGCCATGGCATGACATATCACTGCTATGCGGACGACACACAAGTTTACATGGTTATCAAGCCACTAGACAACTGGGAAAACTATTTTTCGAAACTTGAACTATGTCTTTCCGACATTAGTTCATGGATGTCAACAAATATGTTAAAACTGAATCAAGATAAAACCGAACTTATCATATTCACACCGAAACATCTGAAGGCTAGTGTACCAAATCTCCAACTCAAAGTCGGCAATACTGTTATAAGTAGTGTATCCTGCGTGAAAAACCTAGGTGTATATTTTGATCAACACCTAACGATGGAACGGCAAGTTTCTGCCATAGTAACATCCTGTCATTTTCACATCCGTAATATTGGACGCATTCGCAACTTCATAACAACAACTGCTTGCAAAACACTTGTGAACAGTCTAGTAACATCCAGACTTGATTATGGGAATATTCTGCTGAACGGTATCAACAAGACTACATTGAACAGATTACAAAAAGTACAAAATACAGCAGCTCGTCTTATCACCAGGACAAGAAAACATGAACATATAACACCGATACTAGCTGATTTACATTGGTTACCCGTCCAATATAGACCACAATACAAAATACTGACTTATGTGTACTGCGCTTTGAATGACATTGGCCCTGCTTACATCCTGGAACTAGTCAATCTACACGTGCCAAACCGATCTTTGCGTTCAAGTTCCACAAAACTACTCACCGTTCCAAAAGTGAGAACGAAGACGTACGGTGAAAGACAATTCGATTGGGTAGCGGCATCTCTATGGAACAATCTCCCGAACAGTTTAAGACAATGCAAGTCCCTAGAGTGTTTTAAAATACAGTTAAAAACTCATTTTTATCGTATTGCTTTTAATTAGATTGAATTCTTTTCTCTTTTATGGGCTTTTTTTTTACTCTTTGTATTGAGTTTTTGCTTGTTCTGCATGCTTTTATCCTATATTGTTATTTTTTTATTCTTTGTTTTAACATGTATTTCGTATTGACCTTTTATTTCATGGTAGGCATTTTTTATTTCAGCATTTGAATCTGACACGATGTATTTTTTATGTTTTATGTTATTGTCATTGATATGTTTTAATTTTTAATTACCATGTGTATGTACAGCGCCTTAGAGTAATTTTTATTTTTTATATAGGGCGCTTTATAAATTTTCATTATTATTATTATTATTAATCAGAATATAGATCAAGATGTTTTTATTTCAATGATAACAACCAAACTTCCTGAAGCGGTGTTAGTTCAACTAGAAATCCAGAAAGGATCTGATAGATGGACAATCGACAAACTACGTGATTTTCTAAAATCCTACATAGCTGCACGTGAAGCCGCAGAAATTCAGTCGAAGGAAAAACTAATGATTTTAAACCGCAGCAGCCGTCTTATGCAAACGTGCAGTCTAGATATAAACCGTCATATGGTAAACCGCAAAATGTGAGAAGCTCCGGTGAAGCATTATTTTCCGCAACAAATGATAGGCCGTTTACACCGACCAGAACTGAAGTGAAGAAATTATGCATTTACTGCAAAAACAACCACTGGTCAGATGAGTGTAGTCTGTATAAAACTGTTGAAGACAGAAAAGCACAACTTAATGGATTATGTTATATTTGTTTAAAGTCAGGTCATAGATTACGTAAGTGTTCAAGCGACCGTAAATGTGTTTATTGTAGTAAAACGAAAAAAACACCACAGAAGTTTGTGTTTGAAGAAATTTCCCACGAATAGAACTGAAATTTCTAATCTAGTAGATGAAGCTGTCGAATCAACAGAATCCGTTAACGTTAGTCTTACAACTGAGCCATCCTTTCTTTCGTCGGGTGATATTGTGTTAATGCAGACTGCGAAAACCGTTATTACCAATACGTCAGACACTTGTAATGAGGAAATAAGACTTTTGCTGGACTCCGGAAGTCAACGCACATATGTTTCTGAAACATTAGCTAAAAAACTTAGATTGAAAGTTGAATCCGTTGAAGAAGTATCCGTTATTACCTTTGGGTCCGATAAGCCGAAATTAGTGAAAACAGAAAAGGTCACACTACAGATGAAATTAGTGGATGGGACAAAAATGAAAATAAGTGCAAATGTACTTCCGAAAATTACAGGAAGTGTACTTAGGAGACCCGTTTCGATTAAAAACTGTGAAAATTATGAATATTTGTGGAATAACGTTAGTCTTGCGGACACCCTTCCAACAGAAAATGAGAAAACAACAATTGAGCTCCTCATAGGTAACGATTATTACTTAGACATAATTTTACCCGAGAAAATTGAAATTCAGCCAGGACTATACTTGCTAGGTTCAAAATTTGGTTGGATTATCACCGGTCGAACTTCTGAAAAATCAGACGGCTTTGAAGAGCCCAGTATGTTAATCTGAAACTATGGAACAAATGCTCTCCCATTATTAGACTCATGTGCCATTACTGCTATTGACAAATCAATGCCTATAAAACCCCCGCTAGAAGATTTTTGGAATCTTGAAACTATAGGCATCAGTGCACGAATGAACGATACTTGGTATGTTGGCCGTGGAAATCCGAACTAGAAACACTTAATGACAACAAGGAACTTGCGTACGGAAGATATCGGTCCTTGTTGCATAGATTGAGAAACAAACCGGAACTGTTTGAAAATTATGATAAAATTATCAATGAGCAATGCGAAAAAGGGATTATCGAAAAGGTAGATGTGACCATAAACATAAGGATCATATAACTCATTATATACCACATCATGCAGTTGTAGATTCAACAAAGCCGACAACAAAGGTTAGGATCGTCTATGATGCATCAGCAAAAACAAGAGATGATAATAAAAGTCTGAATAACTGTTTATACAGAGGACCCGTCATGTTGAAAGATCTTTGTGGATTGTTACTCCGTTTCCGAAGGTTCAAATATGCCGTTGTTGCTGACATCGAAAAAACCTTTTTGCAACTCAGCTTACAGAACCCAGACAGAGATGTGACCAGATTTTTCTGGGTAAAAGACAGAACAATGCCGTTATTTAATATCAATAACGTTCAGATATATAGATTTTGCCGTGTTCCGTTTGGGGTAATTTCAAGCCCGTTTCTCTTGGCCGCAACCACTGATTTGCATCTGCGGAAGTATAATACACCAGTTGCTACGAAGAGTCAAGATAACATCTATGTAGATAATTTGCTTACAGGAGTCAATACTAATGATGAATTGAAAGAACTGTATACGGAATCGAAAAGCATTTTTCAAGAAGCTTCAATGAATCTTAGAGATTGGTGTTCAAACTCAGCACAGTTCATGTCCGATATACCGAAGCAGGATCAAACAAACAGAGAGAGAATGAAAGTATTTGGCATTAATTTGACTATCAAAGATGATAAACTTTCAATGTCTGGACCCAAATTAGAAACTTTAGAATTGTCAAGTACGAAGAGAGAAATTTTGCAATCAATTGCATCCATATTTGATCCGTTATGATTCTTTTCACCAGTTACTTTGCTAGGAAAATTATTATTACAAACATTATGGAGTAAAAAAGTTGAATGGGATTTTAAGTTATCCGAAAATGACTGCGACTTATGGAAAGAAATTGCATTTGACATTAAACAAATACAAACCCATACCTTTGATAGGTACATAGGATTAAATGGCAAGTGTTCATATCAGTTACTTTGTTTTTGTGATGCATCAACAAAGGCTTATGCTTTTTTATGCAATTTATTTGCGTCATGAAACAGATGAATCATGCCGAGTCGACTTGATTTATTCCAAAACCCGCCTTGCTCCAATTAAGAAAGTCAGCATACCGAGATTAGAACTTTATGCCGTCATCATTGGAATAAGATGCTTAGCATTTATTGAAAGCAATCTCAAGATCACTGTAGAGAAGAAAACTTTATGGACAGATTCGCAATGTGTCATTCATTGGATAGCGTCTAAAAAACAAATGTCAACATTTGTCGAAAATCGTTTAAAAGAGATCAGAAAATGCCCTGATACCGAATTTCGTTATGTATCAACCGATATAAATCCAGCTGACATTGCAAGCCGTGGAACACATTTCAGTGAAATTAAATCGAACAATCTATGGTGGAAAGGACCGTCTGGGCTCCTGCTTTCCAACGATCTATGGCCAACTTGGTCTTATAATTTGACAACAAAAAATGTTAATCTTTATAAATCAGAAATTAAACCAAACACTAGTTACCAACAGACCGAACTTCTTGTTGAGGAGCCCCCTTTAGGAGTTAATTGCGATCGTAAATTAGAATCGCCGTATGGTATGGAATGCGAAAACTTTTCTAGTTTGATTAGACTATTGAGAATAACTGCTTGGGTACAAAGATTTATTAAAAAACTAAAAAAGGACACTATTTCTGGACCGCTTACGGCAAAGGAAATTGAAGATGCAAAATTCATGTGGATTGTTCACATTCAAAGGAAACATTTTGCAAAGGAGATTCATGATATAACTAAAAACAAGTTAAGTAATGTTATACGTCAATTAGGTCTTACAATAGACAACAACGGATTAATTCGATGTGTAGGTAGAATTGAACATGCAGACATTTCCGAAAACGCAAAACGACCTATCTTGTTACCGAAGAAAGAAGCATTTACAAAACTTCTGATTTACAGCTACCATAGGAACTTGTTACATGTTGGAGTTGCTCAAACGTTATCACAAATAAGACAAAAATATTGGATTTCGCAAGGTAGATCAACAGTCTAACGTGTTTTACGAACTTGTGGACACTGCATCCGTTATGAAGGAGGGCCGTATAAGATGCCACTCATCCCTCCACTCCCAAAGAACAGAGTAACTGAATCAAGTCCGTACACGTACACCGGAATAGACTACTTTGGTCCACTTTATGTAAAAACTGTGAATGGATCTGAAAAAGTGTGGGTCTGTTTATACACCTGCTTAGTTGTGCGTGCAATTCATCTGGAACTGATGCTTGATATGACTACCGATCAATTTTTACTTGGATTCCGAAGATTTGTTGCCCGTTGTGGAACTCCAATACAAATTATTTCAGATAATGCTCTACAGTTTAAAGCTGCAAGTAATGTAGTACAACAGGAATGGAAAAAGGTTCTTTTCGATTCGGACATTCAAAACTATGTGTCTAACAAGGGCATAAATTGGAAATTCATAGTAGAATTAGCCCCTTGGATGGGTGGTTTTTACGAGAGACTAGTTGGACTTGCAAAGCGTTCATTGCGAAAAACCATAGAAAAGGTTTGTTTGAGCGTTGAACAATTACGAACACTTTTAACAGAAGTTGAAGCCGTGGTAAATAGTAGACCGTTAGCATACATTGGTGAGGATATTAACTATAATATTGTGTTAACACCGTCTTGCTTCCTCACTCTAAATTAACACACCGGAATACCAGAGCGAATCGATAATGATGAAGATCCAGAATATAAACCACAGTTTAGTTCAACTGATAATCTTTTGGAAATTTGGAAAAAAGGTCAAAAACATTTAAACAGATTCTGGAAAGTGTGGCGTGATGATTATCTGCTCAGCATTCGTGAAAGAACAACCGTGAAACTTAAGGAGAAAAGAGTGCGCTCAAATCAGTATCCACAGATTGGTGACATTGTTTTGATCAAGGACAATCTTCCGAGAGGAATGTGGAAAATTGGTAAAATCATAAACTTATCCAAAAGTAGTGACGAACAATGTAGATCAGCAAAGGTATTATTGCCATCGAAGAAAACTTTAAACAGAACTTTGACCTTCTTATATCCTTTGGAAGGTCATGATGACAATGTTGAACAAACTGACAATGTTAATAATGTTGAACAGAACTCAAAGTGTGAGACGCAAAACCTCATCTATTAGACCTCAGAGACGTGCTGCGGAACAAGCAAAACAGAAAATCCATGAGTGGACGTCTTGATAGTGAACATTGACTTTAATTTGTGTTAAATACTTTCTGTTCCTTGGGAGTGTCGCGAAAGACGCGAGTTTATTTTATTAACTGACATTCTGTGAACAAAATTTTCTTTATGGACTATTAATAATTCAATTCAGTTTAACTTTACATTTATTATCGGGAATTTGTGATACTTATTTTAGCAAGTTTTTTAATAGAGAAATTATCTCCCTTGAAAACGTGGGCCGAACAAAAACAATTAGAACTTTAAATCAGTATCAATGTGGACTGTATTGTTGTAACATCTATATTATTAAAATAATAGAACATTAATCAGAAACTAATAGTGTATTCTTTTACGGAAGCCGATAAGGGCCATTCAAAAAAAAAATTATGTCGTAATTACGACCAAGAATGTCGTAATTACGACATAGCATGTCGTAATTTCGACATAACATGTCGTTATAACGACATCGCTATGTCGTAATTTCGACATAACATGTCGTAATAACGACATCACTATGTCGTAATAACGACATCGCCATATATATAAAAGAATATGTATTGTGACTGCCAAGAGACTAAATGACACAGAAATTAACACCTATAGGTCATCATAATGCCCTCAATAATTAGAAAAAGCCCCCGCATAGTCAGCTATAAAAGAGGGACGA
Organism: Mytilus edulis; assembly: GCF_963676685.1. Classification (NCBI taxonomy): domain Eukaryota; kingdom Metazoa; phylum Mollusca; class Bivalvia; order Mytilida; family Mytilidae; genus Mytilus; species Mytilus edulis. The sequence goes on from NC_092348.1 coordinate 57,731,789, forward strand.
AAGATACCAGAGGGAGAGTCCCCGAAATGCTGTGTGGCAGACAGTGTTATTTATAAATTATTAGCTCCATTGGTAAAACTCCAAATTTCATATTTAATGTATTTCATTGTTAAATAATTTACCAGAAGCTTAATAAGTATATATTTGTTAATTGCATAGCTTTTGCTATTTGAATTCATTGGTTAAAGATATTTATTTATATTGTAAAATTTAATATTTGCATCGTCGCAAAATCTTTGGTTACCTTCTTTGGTTTCCTTCTGTGAGAAACTTATATATTTTATAGAACCCATTAAAGTTCATTCAACTACCGACGTATCGTGAAAGGCTACATAGCCAGTCAAGGACGTTAAAAACTTCATTTTTTGGAAGAATAATAAGTGGAATTATACGTGGACTGACATTCAGTCCTACCAAGGCAAATTAAGCTTTCCACACCCCAACCAATAAGCGCAAACTACATGGCTTCTTGTAATAAGGGTAAATTGAAGTATTGATTGCTCTATTTCTACTTTCAAACGTTGGGCACGATGTCCCTACAACACCACGTTACACTTAAAATGCGGTGTCGAAGAGGGTTTTTGACTTCGATTAATTTTTGCAAGTTTTATTCGGTTTTTTATATGTTGGTTGATTCTGGTTCTGTTCGTTTTGTGATGTCATTTTATCATAAGTTACCTCAAGTTGTGGAAATGATTCGATTTATTAATGTTTATCCTTTAAGTTATTTCAACAAAAAATGCAGAACTGTCGCAAGTAATGTAGGAAGGAAAGATGGGAGGAAGTACATGTATACGGTTTTCAATAAAAAAAATATTTTTAGATGTACAAAACTTTTATCATAGATCATCATAGGATGTTTAACTTTCAAGGTGCATATCATCTGTCATTGTAAAATTTCTATATCTTAATTCAACTCCAATTCAAATATATCTGACACTGCAAGTAAATCGGACATTTTTACCCTTGGTTAAATTTGAATAGAATTGTATTTTCCCTGGCACACAAGTTGTCGAAATACACCCCCTCAATTACTGAAGCCTGGCTTGAGAATTATTTCCCAAGTCATCTATAGTGTTCAACTTCTGATATACATTTTAAAATATAGTAATCTACTCCTGGGTCGTCCGCGAAAACGGCTAATATAATCCCGGGTTTTTATTATTTCGATGAAACAGTTTTCGTCGCTGTTTGGGATTCGTCTCTCAATTACCTCCATTTCATGCACAAGTTTATATTGACGAAAAGTTCCGGCTTCGATAGTACAGGAATTACTTTCATCACGACAGTTATAACATGAATAGCAGGACAAATCGCAAATTAAAACATTCCGTGAACTGGTATTAAGTCTTTTATTATTGGCGATTGCACCTTACTGAAGTGACGACTTTAAATTGTCTATTTCAGAGTACTTCCGAAACATAAATTTCAATTCGCATTTTACATTTAGAGGACTGTCTTGGTGTCGCCAATTTGTCTTTGCAAAAGTTGGACGAAGATCATGTGATTTTTCCCCATTTCCCCATTCTATTAAATAAATCGTTAAAAGCTATAAACGATTAATAAAAATTGCAAAATTTAACCTGCGTCGAACCTATGTCCCCGGGCGGAGTCTATAGCAACATGCACTAATCTTTTTTTCGGCAGCAATCATCAACCTCTTTTTCCAAATTTCAATAACACGATTTGTTGTTAATTATCATGAACATTTAATTGAAACTTTAGCACATGTAACGTCGGAAATTAGCGTCTTTCGGATTTTAGACGTTTTCAGACGTTTAGACAAATTGGCTACCGTTTTGTAATGCGTGGAATCATTTTATTCCTTGAAGACCCTAATATGTAGTTAATAAGAAAAGAATCTTGGCATTTTTTACTCTTCGTGTATCTAACTTTTGTTTTGATCAATTACAAAAATACGCGTTAACTGCTTTGAAAATGAAATATCAACTTGGACAAAATGGCTACCGTTAGAAAAACGACTGTGAAGAGAAGATTTTATTGAATCAGCAATATTTGAACTCACGAACAATGAGGCAAATATTTGTACTTTTGTTAGATATTATTAGTGTCTTACTCTTTTTATTCATTTTCTGCTATATCTACTTATAAAATTCACTTTCAGTTGTTGAGTTAACGAAATACGTCGGTGGACATTTTTCTTATTCCAGCTTAATATGCAGCCACCGAGTCAAATGAAATTTGGCAAAATAACGGCTTTAACGCCACAAAGGACACATGTCGCTGTTCCTGCCAAGAATCAAAAAGATCAGAGAATAAGAAATAGGATCACTTTACATAAGAGTTAAAACAGTTTTTCATAAATGTAACGTTGGACATCCGTTTTTTTTTCACATAGCTTTGTTATTTTAATCCTCAAATAAACTAGGTATTACTTACTAAATGATGAAGAGCTGTAAAAACATAATTTAAAACATATATTGATTTTGTTTTAATATTGGTTCGTGTTTTCTAACATTTTTATTTTGTTTTGCAGATGAAATTTTGAAAATTCTGTTTTAAATCCTAGGGGTTGTAGGAACATCGTGCCCACCGTTTGAAAGTAGATATAGATATGCGGGGGCTTTTCTAGTTATTGGGGGCATTATGATGACCTATAGTTGTTAATTTCTGTATCATTTAGTCTCTTGGCAATCATAATACATATTCTTTTAAATATATAGCGATGTCGTTATTACGACATAGCTATGTCGTTAAAACGACATAGTGTATGTCGTTATTACGACATGTTATGTCGAAATTACGACATAGCGATGTCGTTATAACGACATGTTATGTCGAAATTACGACATAGCGATGTCGTAATAACGACATGTTATGTCGAAATTACGACATGCTATGTCGTAATTACGACATATTTTTTTATTTTTTTTTTGAATGGCCCTTATCGGCTTCCGTATTCTTTCGCCACAATTGCGATAAACAGATTTGACAAATATTGGATAAATTTACGACTAAGTTTAATTGCATATGTGAACAAAATTAACATCTGAATAGTTTCAGACACATGTACATGTACCTATCGTTCAATCAGCAACCTTGTCGTATATATCATATTTATTTTGCAATCTTATAGTATACCATGAAGCTGGAAATAGTGGCCGTTTTCAGCCGGTCAATCCTTATTCATTCTTCCCTACCTGAGTCTCCACCAATATGAATGGACAGTCAAGAAATAGCAAAAAGTGCTAGCCTGACATTCAACACAATCAATGAATTGTTTAACATGATACAGTGCCATTTAATTTTAAAATTCATCGCTAACCATGATTAAATTAGAAAACTTAACTCCCTCACACCTGGTAGGATTTGAGGTAACTGAATGGTAGCTATAGATACTTGAAATGTCTTTTTATGCCCCATTTATGAGCATTATGTTTTCTGGTCTGTGTGTCCGTCCGTTCGTTCTTCAGTCCGTCCGTCCGTCCGTTTGTCCGTCTGTCCCGCTTCATGTTCAAGTTTTCAGCTTAAAGTTTTTGGTCGAGGTAGTTTTTGATGAAGATGAAGTCCAATCAACTTGAAACTAAGTACACATGTTTCATATGAAATGATCTTTCTGATTTTAATGTATGAGATTTTCTTTCATTTCCACGGAAAACTGAACATAGAAAATGATAGTGCGGATGTGGCATCCGTGTACTTGGGACACATTCTTGTTATCTGTCATAATAGAAGAAATTCTATTATATTTCGTTTTTATATTTTTCGTATATTATATTATATATAAGTTATTATAACGTAATGTATCCAAGCGATGTAATTGTTGTTTCAATGTTGTAATTTATTCCAATGAAGAAGGCCGTAATGGCCAAAACGTATGGGAATTTGTGTTATAGTTTTTATTATATATATAGTAATAATGACATATATGCAACTGAATAGAAATAAAATAACATGATATATTATAAATTTTAATTCATGAAATTAATTTAATTTTTGCTGCAACCGGACCAAATTAATGTTGTTGAAGTTCATTTTAAATATAAGGAACTCTTGTCCAAAGGAGTAGGTCCGGTAAGGGCCGATTTTGGCCTCAAATTTCAGGTTCATATAACGCAAGATTTTGGACACTTTTTAAACACTTAAGTGTCTATTTCAATTGATTTAATTAGTTTATGTGAACGATTTTAACTGATTTAGTATTTCAGAACACTCCGATTCAAGCTTAAATATGAAAAATCTATCAATATGCCCAAATAGTCACTTTTCAGATGTTTTTTTTTTTTATCAAAAATGAAAGTGGCCGCATCCGTGTTCATACTCAACCTTTATATATGTTATGTATAATCATCAAATACATCTAACATTTCAATATTATGAATGAACACGAATGCGGCCACTTTCATTTAAGACGGAAATCGTCTAAAATTTAACTAAAATGCTAAAATTGTGAATATTTCAGTAATTTAGCTTGACTTAATGATGCTAGTACCCGATATATGTGCATTGTATTGTCAAAAACAGCCTATATTTATGTATCAGAAGCATTCTACTTTCCAGAAAATAGCTAAAAGATTACATTTTCACAATTTTGTAAAACTGCTATATTTTGGGGCCAAAAAGGGGTCTTACTGAATCTACTCCTTTATCAAAATAAAATTTTGGTAAGACTTTCCAATTGGATGATAGATCTTCGTTATCGATGAGTTTTTTTACCAAACTGATATGTATCGCTTCTAGATATTTGTCGATGTTTATCATTTTAAGCCCGCCAGCATGGTAATTTTTACTTATTATATCCCTTTAAACTTTTTCTGGTTTATTATTCCATATAAAACTATATATTATTTTTTTTGAAATTTGCTAGATATTCTTTATTAATTTCGGTTACAGATGCAACATAAGTAATATTCGGTAAGATTAATGATTTAACAAGAGTTATCTTACCTAACATAGTTAAATTTCTTTTATTCCAGTCTTTAATTATTTTTTTTAGATTTTTCGTATTGTCGTTGCAAGTTTAATTTTTTACACTCATTTTTATTAAGTCCAAAGTATATTCCCAAACCCCTAATAGGTTCTTGTGTAAAATCACTATTTGTAATAATTAATCACAAAGTGATTTTTAATTTTTTTTTATAGTTGTTACATCTTGTGATCAATTTTAATTGGGCAATCGCCAATGGCAGTCAGCAGGGTTAAAGAACATCAGTTGTTCGACCTGTTAGTCAAATGCGTTTTGTTTAAATATGCTTTTTTCACTTTTTTGGTCTTTTGGAAAATGTTTTTTGTGCTATTTTTAGACCCTTCTACAACGAAATTTGTTTTACATGCACACGTATAAAAATTGCGGTTTTTATCCAACGCAATCATAGGTTTGAACGTAGTTTTCAATTTAGACTCGTATATATATTGTGCACTAACAAGTACTAACCTTATCACTGAAATGCTACATACTAACGTTAACGAGGCCGGGATAAGGTACCGGTACTTTATGTATCTCTAACGAATGTAAAATTCAAATAAAATATGATAACACTTATAACTTTTTTTTATAAAAAAGACCAAAACAATTAAGTCACTTTGTGATTAATTATTACTATATATATAATTAATGTTTTCAACCTTATCTTTGCAGGTCTTTAAATTGACCAACCATATTCCTTCTGTTTTATTTCGGTTAAGCTTTAGGCCTGAAAGTGATCCAAAAATTTCTATAATATTAAAAGTTAATTACACTTCTTGTTTTGAATTAAAAAATAAAATGGTGTCGTCTTCAAGATGGCTTTATTTAAAGGTATGGGTTTTACTATCTCGTTTAATTTGAAAACCTTTAAATTTTTTATTTTGTCTTAATCTACAAGCTAAAATTTCAACAGCAATAACGAAAATTATAGAACTCGCGGGACACCTTTGGCGGATTCCGCGCTCAATGTTGAAGGGTCTTGAAATCCAGCCATTATTTAATCTGCAACCCTTTATACCTATGTATAAAGTATTTATCCACCTAAAAAGAGATTTCTGAAAACCAAATTTCCTTAAAGAACAATACATGAATTTCAATTCTAGCGAGTCAAATGCCTTCGTGAAGTCTGAAAATAGGATTGCTCCATCTACATTGAATCTTTCCGAATAATCTATATCTCGGATTTGTCTTATATTAAATCCAATATTTCAGTTTCTTACATAGATATAGGAAGATGTGGTGTGAGTGCCAATGAGACAACTCTCCATCCAAATAACAATTTAAAAAGTAAACCATATAGGTTAAAGTACGGCCTTCAACACGGAGCCTTGGCTCACACCGAACAACAAGCTATAAAGGGCCCCAAAATTACTAGTGTAAAACCATTCAAACGGGAAAACCAACGGTCTAATCTATATAAACAAAACGAGAAACGAGAAACACGTATATATTACATAAACAAACGACAACTACTGTACATCAGATTCCTGACTTAGGACAGGTGCAAACATTTGCAGCGGGATTAAACGTTTTAATGGATCCAAACCTTCTCCCTTTTTCTGAAACAATAGCATAACATCACAACAAAGAAAAACATACGATAAAATATCAATTGGCAGACTTAACTCAATCAAAAAACGTATGATTAAACAATGAACGAATAAATTTGATCTGCGATATCTGAATACAAATGCACAGTTAATTAAAATATAACTGTTTTGATCACTATGAATGATTTTATGCAATATTGGTTTAAGTCTTTGTGCAAGAGAATATGCTATAATTTTGGTATCTACATTTAGTAAGGTAATTGGCCTATAATTATCTAAATTTAATGGGTCATTTTTCTTGTATATAAGGGTAATTAATCCTAGTTTCTGAGAATTTGTCAATTCTTTTTTTTTTTTTTTCATAGCAATGATTAAAAACATCTACAGCAAAGTTTGGTAAGTTGGACCAGAAAGCTCTATAAAATTCATTTGGGAGACCATCCATACCTGGTGTTTTATTTAGTTTCATTTTAAAGACAGATTTTGTACATTCCTCTATTGTCAGCTTGCCGTCAATTTCATTGCTTTCTTGTGTACTTAGTTTGTAATTAGGTCTTTCCACCTTTCCGTGGAAAGACCTATTGATTTTGTTCTGATCATTATTAGGTCTTTCAACCTTTTCGGTTGAAAGACCTATAGGTTTTGTTCTGATTATTATTAGGTCTTTCCACCTTTCCGTGGAAAGACTTATTGAATTTGTTCTGATTATTAAGTCTTTCCACCAAAGACCTATTGAATTCATATACTAAATTTTTATTTTGGCTTATTTTCTCTTATTTTCAACAACCGTGAAAGATATTGTCAAATTATTTTTACTAAATTGTGAGTTGCGACATGTTGTAACTTATAAATTTTGGTTGGAAGGGTGCGTAAACAATAAATGAGAGTTTTCGCCCATCTTATATCATGCCTGAAATGATATAACTCATTAACCATACATATTACAGACCTAGGGTCTTTTTATTTGAGGTCCTTGGTTAGTGACCTTGAAATTGAGGTCAAGGTCAAAGGTTAGTAGGACGTTATAGATTTTGACCTTTGCTTTAAATTCATATTTATACATTATGAAGTCATAGGAACTGACATTTTAGATTGATTTTTAATATTTTGATAATAAAATAGATCTTTACTTGTGGAAAGACCTTCAATTGTTCTTTGAACAATTGGTTTTTAATCTATTTATTTTTTTCTTCCGCCAAATTTTTTTCTTGCGTAGTATGGTTGTTTCATAAGTTCTCGCTTAGATTTTTGGAAGATGATATTGTATAGAAGAGGGACGAAAGATACCAAAGGGACAGTCAAACTCATACATCTAAAACAAACTGACAACACCATGGCTAAAAATGAAAAAGACAAACAAACAACAGCACACATGACACAACATAGAAAACTAAACAATAAACAACACGAACCCCACCAAAAAACTAGGGGTGATCTCAGGTGCTCCGGAAGGGTAAGCAGATCCTGCTCCACATGCGGCACCCGTCATGTTGCTTATGTGATAACAAATCCGGTAAATGGTCTAATTCGGTAGGTCACATTCACGAAAGGGAAGGGGATTGTAGTTACGACGTAAGGAACATATCCGATATCATTTGTGAAACGGTTATTCCATAACGGTCAACCAACTCGTGATGGCGTCCGTAAAATTTACGAAGAGATGATTTCAACTTCACCATTTGGAACTCTTGGTTTAATAGCTTCCTTGTGAGCAGCAACCCTCTATCAAGAAAATCATGATAGGAAATGCAAGCACGGGAATATCGTATCAACTGGGAGATATATACCCCGTATGCAGGTGCTGCTGGAATGTTGCTACTTAGAAATGGAAAGTTCACAACTGGAAAGCTGAAATCATCTCTTTTGTCGTAAAGTTTTGTTTTCAACCAACCCTCATTGTCAATTTTTAGATGTAAGTCAAGATATTAGGCCGACGTAACTGTATCTGTAGTATCCTTTATCTCTAGCTCGATTGGATAGATGCGTTCCACATATTCACCAAATTTTGAATTATTTAGTGAAAGAACATCATCTATATAGCGAAAAGTAGAGTTAAAGGATATTGCTAACTTCTTATCTTTCTTCCTAAGAAGTTCCTGCATGAAGTCAGCCTCATAATAATAAAGAAACAAGTCGGCAAGTAGAGGGGCACAGTTTGTTCCCATTGGAATGCCGACAGTCTGTTGAAAAACACGTCCCCCAAACGTTACAAATATGTTGTCAATCAAGAAATCAAACATCTTGATAATATCAGTTTCAGAGAATTTTTTGTTCGAATCAGAGTGATCCTTTACAAAGTAGGATTTATCCCTGCCCAAGACAAGATACTTGTATCTACGTTGGTCATTCGTTTTTACAAAGCAAAGCAATACCAACTCTTTCAATTTGTCTTTTAGTTTGGAATGTTTGGAATATAGTTTATACGCTTCAAAAACTGACAACCGCGTAACCAAATACTTTACGTTGTAAGAGTTATCTCCCCAATCACTGTTTTTCTTGTGGCCACTACTCCTTCGCAACCGTCAAAGATTACGACAAATTTATTTTACCAAATTGCTCGTTACATCTTAAGGATTAGGATAATCATTTGGAGCGAAGCTTTACGGAGACTCCATATGAGAGTAATTCGCCCTTTTTCATTTGATTCAAGTGATAAGCATTTTTAACTAGTAAACAATAAGTGATAGAGACCTAGGATCTTTAGATTTGAGGTCCTTGGTCCAAAAAAATGAAAATTAGGGTCAAAGTCAAAGGTCAAGGTCATATTCTAAATTTTGATTTTGGCTTTTTTTCATTTATTTTCAAAAACTGTATAAGATATCGACAAATTATTTTCACTACATTGTTAGTTGCGACATGTCGTAACACTTAAATTTTGATTGGGAGGATACCTTGGCAGTAAATGGTTGTTTTCTCCCCTTTTATATTTAGAATAATGTGTAAAGTGATATAGCTCATTATCCATACATATTACAGACATAGGGTCTTTTTATTTGAGGTCCTTGGTTTATGACCTTGAAATTGAGGTCAGATCAATTGCGAATTCGACGTCCTAGATTTTGACCTTTGATCTAAATTCATATCTATACACCATCAAGCCATAGGAATTGACATTTAAACTGAATTTCAATGTTTTCATATCAAAATATATTGTTAGTGGTGGAAAGACCTTCAATTGTTCTCTGAAGAGTTAGTTTTTAATTAGGTCTTTCATCCGAAAGGTGAAAGACCTATAGGGTTTGTTCTGATTATTATTATTATTATTAGGTCTTTCAACCTTTCGTTGAAAGACCTATAGGTTTTGTTATGATTATTAGGTCTTTCCACTTTTCCGTGGAAAGACCTATTGGATTTCTTTCTGATTATTAGGTCTTTCAACCTTTCGGTTGAAAGACCTATAGGTTTTGTTCTGATTATTATTATTATTATTAGGTCTTTCAACCTTTCAGGTGAAAGACCTATTGTATTTGTTCTGATTATTATTATTAGGTCTTTCCACTTTTCCGTGGAAAGACCTATTGGATTTCTTCTGATTATTAGGTCTTTCCACTTTTCCGTGGAAAGACCTATTGGATTTCTTCTGATTATTAGGTCTTTCCACTTTTCCGTGGAAAGACCTATTGGATTTCTTCTGATTATTATTATTAGGTCTTTCAACCTTTCAGTTGAAAGACCAATAGGTTTTGTTCTGATTATTAGGTCTTTCCACTTTTCCGTGGAAAGACCTATTGCTTTTCTTCTGATTATTATTATTTTTTTTTTTTTTCTTCCGCCTAATTTTTTTCCTTTGCTGTTTTTTTGTTTCGCAAGATGTCGCTTAGATTTTTGGAATATGATATCGAACAATTTATATGCTTTTGAAACCAACTCTGCTTAACCGAATACTTTCCCAAATAAGAGTTATCTCCCCGAACACTGTTTTCCTTGTTATCTCTAAGGCTTCGCAACCGTATCAGAAACCGACAAATTTATTTTTCCAAATTGCTCGTTATATCCTCAGGATGTGCTGTTTTATTTTGACCGAAGCCGTATATAGATTCCATATGAGAGTTATCCCCCCTTTTATATTTGATATAAGAATATGCATTTCTAACTGGTAAACCATAAGTGATAGAGACCTAGGGTCTTTTGATTTGAGATCCTTGGTCCAAAAAAATGAAAATAAGGTCAAGGTCAAAGGTCAAGGTCATATTATAAATTTTGATTTTGGCTTATTTTCACTTATTTTCAAAAGCCGTATAACTTATCGCCAAATTATTTTTAATAAATTGTTAGTTGCGAAATGTAGTAACTTATAAATTTTGGTTGAAAGGGTGCGTAGACAATAAATGGGAGTTTTCGCCCCTCTTATGTTTAGAATTAGGCGTAAAGTGACATTACTCATGAACCATACATATTAAGGAACTAGTGTCTTTAGGTTTGAGATCCTTAGTCTATGACCTTGAAATTGAGGTCAAGGTCATAGGTAAATTGAACGTTCTAGATTTTGACCTTTGCTCCAAATTCATATTTAGACATCATAAAGTCATAGAAACTGACATATCATCTGAATTTTTAATATTTTCACATCAAAATATGTTGTAAGTGGTGGAAAGACCATCAATGGTTCTCTGAACAATTGGTTTTTAATTAGGTCTTTCAACTTTTCAGTTGAAAGACCTATAGGGTTTGTTCTGATTATTATTATTATTATTATTATTTTTTTTTTTCTTCCGCCAACTTTTTGTACCTTCGCTGTTTTTTTGTTTCGCAAGATGTCGCTTAGATATATGGTATATGATATCGAACAGTTTATACGCTTTTGAAACCAACTCTGCTTAACCGAATACTTTCCCAAATAAGAGTTATCTCCCCGAACACTGTTTTTCTTGTTATCTCTAAGGCTTCGCAACCGTATAAGAAACCGACAAATTTATTTTTCCAGATTGCTCGTTATATCCTCAGGATGTTGTGTTTTATTTTGACCGAAGCTATCCGGAGACTCCATATGAGAGGTATCCCCCCTTTTGTATATGATATAAGTGATATGCATTTCTAACTGGTGACCCATAAGTGATAGAGACCTAGGGTCTTTTGATTTAAGATCCTTGGTCCAAAAAAATGAAAATTAGGTCAAGGTCAAAGGTCAAGGTCAAATTCTAAATTTTGATTTTGGCTTATTTTCACTTATTTTCATTAACCTTATAAGATATCGACAAATTATTTTTATATTCATTAACAATATATTGTAGAGGCCTAGAGTCTTTTGATTTGAGGTCCTTGGTTGATGACCTCGAAATTGAGCTCAAGGTCATAGGTAAATGTAACGTTCTAGATTTTGACCTTTGCTTTTACCTCATATGTATACATGTTTAAGACATGGGACTTTTTAAATTAGGTTGCAAGCAATGTGATCTAGAAAAAGACAACCGGAAGTGACCTTTTGTAAACCGGAAGTAGCTATATTTTATACTTAATTAATGAAAAAGTATATAGAACCATATATTTTTGGAATCAGTGCTAAGTAAACAATAAAAAATTACCGGAAGTAACATATTTTAAACCGGAAGTAAAAAATGGTCTCCCTAATTTATATCTTTTTGTATAGAAACCATATATTTTTGGAATAAGCGTTCAATAAGCTGTCATTTGACTCCAAAATAGACATTTAAAATCAAATTTTAATATTTTCATATAAAAAACTTCTTAACTGGTGGAAAGACCATCAATGGTTCTCTGAACAATTGGTTTTTAATTATTTTTTTTTTTTTTCTTCCGCCTAATTTTTTTCCTTCGCTGTTTTTTGTTTTCGCAAGATGTCGCTTAGAAATTTGGAATATGATATTGAACAGTCTATACGCTTTTGAAACCAACTCTGCTTAACCGAATACTTTACCATATAAGAGTTATCTCCCTGAACACTGTTTTTCTTGTTATCTCTAAGGCTTCGCAACCGTATAAGAAACCGACAAATTTATTTTTCCAAATTGCTCGTTATATCCTCAGGATGTTCTGTTTTATTTTGACCGAAGCCGTATCGAGATTCCATATGAGAGTTATTTCCCCTTTTGTATTTGAAAGTTTGAAATGTATTTTAAACTGGAAAACCATAAGTGATAGAGACCTAGGGTCTTTTGATTTGAGATCCTTGGTCCAAAAAAATGAAAATTAGGTCAAGGTCAAAGGTCAAGGTCATATTCTAAATTTTGATTTTGGCTTATTTTCACTCATTTTCATAAACCTTATAAGATATCAACAAATTATTTTTACTAAATTGTTAGTTGCGACATGTCGTAACATAATAATTTTGGTTGAAAGGGTGCGTAGACAATGACTGGGAGTTTTAGCCCCTATCATATCTAAAATTATGCGTAAAGGGATATAACTTATTAACCATACATATGAGAGACCTAGGGTCTTTTGATTTGAGATCCTCAGTTTGTGACCTTGAAATTGAGGTCAAGGTCATAGGTAAATTTGACGTTCTAGATTATGACCTTTGCTTAAAATTCATATCTTTACATCATAAAGCCATAGGAACTGACATTTTAGACTGATTTTTAAAATTCTAATATCAAAATAGATATTTACTGGTGGAAAGACCTTCAATTGTTCTCTGAACAATTGGTTTTTAATTTTTACTAAATTGTTAGTTGCGACATGTCGTAACTTATAAATTTTGGTTGAAAGGGTGCGTAGACAATAAATGGGAGTTTTCGCCCCTCTTATGTTTAGAATTATGCGTAAAGTGATATTACTCATGAACCATACATATTAAGGAACTAGTGTCTTTAGGTTTGAGATCCTTAGTCTATGACCTTGAAATTGAGGTCAAGGTCATAGGTTAATTGGACGTTCTAGATTTTGACCTTTGCTCCAAATTCATATTTAGACATCAAAAAGTCATAGGAACTGACATATCAACTGAATTTTTAATATTTTCACATCAAAATATGTTGTAAGTGGTGGAAAGACCATCAATGGTTCTCTGAACAATTGGTTTTTAATTATTAGGTCTTTCAACCTTTCAGTTGAAAGACCTATAGGTTTTGTTTTGATTATTATTATTATTTTTATTTTTTTTTTTCTTCCGCCACATTTTTTTTCCTTCGCTGTTTTTTTGTTTCGCAAGATGTCGCTTAGATATATGGTATATGATATCGAACAGTTTAGGCCACACCAATTTGATTCCTTGTTCGACGGACCCGCCCGCACCTATTTTTTTCAAAACAGAATTTTTTTATTTTTTTTATATTCCCGCTTCCCGCATCCGGAAATGTAATCATGTCCATTTCCCGCACCGTTTTTTTGTAAACATTATAAAAAGATATCAACATTTGTTTTTAAAATCACAGTCTAACCTGTATATATAACGATTTTAAACATAAAAGCACCCCAGCACACTTTGTAAATATCTGTGAGAATATTTGTTTCAGCATGAAACCTACTTATCCAAAGCGGGAGTGCTCCGATCAAGGATTTGTATCTCCGATATAAATCTATATCAGTGGAAATACCGGAGTAAAGAACAAAAAGTTGGTTACTTTCCCCCTTACTTATATTCCATATCAAAACATGTACGTTGTTACAATAAAGTACAAAGAACTTCTGAAGGATTTGCCTTCAACTGCAGTTATATTGTATGCTGGCGAAACAAAACTATCCATAGCCTCTGCATGTTTATGCACCTGTCCTGATTGATTGAGGGGCCTGTCGTTCAGCAGTTATCGTTTGGTAATTATGTTGTTCATTGGTATTTTCCCGTTTGGATATACATGGATATATAAATTAGATCGTTGGTTTTCCTGTTCGAATTGTGTACGCTAATAATTTTGGGTCCTTTATAGCCTGCTGTTTGGTCTGTATCAAAGCCCTGTGTAAAAGGCCGTACTTTGACCTGTGTTTGTTATTTATATCAGGTTGAGAACAACCCTCCCTCAGACAACATGGACAAGGGGTCATTTTACTGATGTAGAAAAGAAAATAGAAATACCAAGAATTTGTATAGTTCTTTTATACAAAACCTTTGAAAACTTAGAATTTTGTACTCAAAAAGAGGAGAGTTACATCATATTTTAAACAACTTTTTCTAAACATTGCTAAAAGAGGGGTCCACTTATTTTGAATAATATTAAACTGTTTAAGTAAATGTGTTAACATGGTTAAAGTCCAGGAATATTACAAAATTCTTGGACATGTTTTGACCATTTAATACCAGATAGATATATAGTTCCTTGAGAAAATATGAGCCCTTTTGTACAAACAAATATATTATAACTTATATTGATCCCTCATAAAACATGTAAAAGGGATATTTATAACATTAAGGGGTTGTCCCCAAACTGATTATGACTTGGATGGAGAATTGTCTCATTGTCAGTCACACATGCATGTCATACATAGACCAGATTTAATTATTTCTTGGTGAACAGGGAAAAAATACTTCAAATTAAAGAAATGTCAAAGTACAAGTGATAAATCAAGCTTTAATATTGTCAAAACCTACTGTTTTATGTTTACAAAAAAAAAATATAATCGCTCGCCTCTACTTTTCAAGCTTCGCCTCAAAAATTTGCAAATTAAATATTTTTTTATTTAAATTTTCAAATTGCTCGCTCGCCCCAAATTTTGAAGTCCAAAAATCCGTAGAACAAGAAATTAAATTGGTGTGGCCTTATACGCTTTTGAAACCAACTCTGCTTAACTGCATACTTTCCCAAATAAGAGTTATCTCCCCGAACACTGTTTTTCTTGTTATCTCTAAGGCTTCGCAACCGTATAAGAAACCGACAAATTTATTTTTCCAAATTGCTCGTTATATCCTCAGGATGTTCAGTTTTATTTTGACCGAAGCTATCCGGAGACTCCATATGAGCGTTATCCCCCCTTTTGTATATGATATAAGTGATATGCATTTCTAACTGGTAAACCATAAGTGATAGAGACCTAGGGTCTTTTGATTTAAGATCCTTGGTCTAAAAAAATGAAAATTAGGTCAAGGTCAAAGGTCAAGGTCAAATTTTAAATTTTGATTTTGGCCTATTTTCACTTATTTTCATTAACCTTATAAGATATCGACAAATTATTTTTACTAAATTGTTATTTGCGACATGTCGTAACTTATAAATTTTGGTTGCAAGGGTGCATAGACAATAAATGGGAGTGTTCGCCCCTCTTATATTTAGAATTATGTTTAAAGTGATATTACTCATGAACCATACATAATACAGACCAAGGGTCTTTTGATTTGGGATCCTTGGTTTATAACCTTGAAATTGAGGTCAAGGTCATAGGTTAATTGGACGTTCTAGATTTTGACCTTTGCTTGAAATTCATATTTATACATCATTAAGCCATAGGAACTGACATTTTCAACTGAATTTTAATATTTTCATATCAAAATAGATCTTTATTAGTTGAAAGACCTTCAATTGTTATTTGAACAATTGGTTTTTAATTATTAGGTCTTTCAACCTTTCAGTTGAAAGACCTATTGTATTTGTTCTGATTATTATTATTATTATTAGGTCTTTCAACCTTTCAGGTGAAAGACCTATTGTTTTTGTTCTGATTATTATTATTATTATTTTTTTTTTTCTTCCGCCAACTTTTTGTTCCTTCACTGTTTTTTCGTTTCGCAAGATGTCGCTAAGATATATGGTATATGATATCGAACAGTTAATATGCTTCTGAAACTGACACCACGTAACAAAAAACTTTACCTTGTAAGAGTTATCTCCCCGAACACTGTTTTTCTTGTTATCTCTAAGGCTTCGCAACAGTATAAGAAACCGACAAATTTATTTTTCCAAATTGCTCGTTATATCCTCAGGATGTTCTGTTTCATTTGGACCGAAGCTATCCGGAGACTCCATATGAGAGTTATCCCCCCTTTTATATATGATATAAGTGATTTGCATTTCTAACTGGTAAACTATAAGTGATAGAGACCTAGGGTGTTTTGATTTAAGATCCTTGGTCCAAAAAAATGAAAATTAGGTCAAGGTCAAAGGTCAAGGTCAAATTTTAAATTTTGATTTTGGCTTATTTTCACTTACTTCATTAATTTTATAAGATTGCGACAAATCATTTTTAATAAATTGTTAGTTGCGACATGTCGTAACTTATAAATTTTGATTGGAAGAGTGCGTAGACAATAAATTGGAGTTTTTGCCCCTCTTATATTTAGAATTATGCATAAAGTGATATTACTCATAAACCATACATAATACTGACCTAGGGTCTTTTGATTTGGGATCCTTAGTTAGTGACCTTGAAATTGAGGTCAAGGTCATAGGTTAATTGGACGTTCTAGATTTTGACCTTTGCTCGAAATTCATATTTTTATATCATAAAGACATAGCAACTGACATTTTCAATTGAATCTTAATATTTTTATATCAAAATAGATCCTTATTGGTTGAAAGACCTTCAATTGTTCTTTGAACAATTGGTTTTTAATTATTATTATTATTAGGTCTTTCAACCTTTCAGTTGAAAGACCTATAGGTTTTGTTCTGATTATTATTATTATTATTATTATTTTTTTTTTTCTTCCGCCAACTTTTTTTACCTTCGCTGTTTTTTTGTTTCGCAAGATGTCGTTTAGATATTTGAAATATGATATCGAACAGTTTATACGCTTTTGAAACCAACTCTGCTTAACCGAATACTTTCCCATATAAGAGTTATCTCCCCGAACACTGTTTTTATTGTTATCTCTAAGGCTTCACAACCGTATAAGAAACCGACAAATCTATTTTTCCAAATTGCTCGTTATATCCTCAGGATGTTCTGTTTCATTTGGACCGAAGCTATCTGGAGACTCCATATGAGAGTTATCCCCCCTTTTATATATGATATAAGTGATTTGCATTTCTAACTGGTAAACCATAAGTGATAGAGACCTAGGGTCTTTTGATTTAAGATCCTTGGTCCAAAAAAATGAAAATTAGGTCAAGGTCAAAGGTCAAGGTCAAATTTTAAATTTTGATTTTGGCTTATTTTCACTTACTTTCATTAACTTTATAAGATTTCGACAAATTATTTTTACTAAATTGTTAGTTGCGACATGTCGTAACTCATAAATTTTGATTGGAAGGGTGCGTAGACAATAAATGGGAGTTTTTGCCTCTCTTATATTTAGAATTATGCGTAAAGTGATATTACTCATGAACCATACATATTAAGGAACTAGTGTCTTTTGATTCGAGATGTTAAGTCTATGACCTTGAAATTGAGGTCAAGGTCAAAGGTTAATTGGACGTTCTAGATTTTGACCTTTGCTTTAATTTCCTATTTATACATCATAAAGCCATAGGAACTGACATTTTTAACTGAATTTTAATATTTTCATGTCAAAATAGATCTTTATTAGTTGAAAGACCTTCAATTGTTCTTTGAACAATTGGTTTTTAATTATTATTATTATTATTTTTTTTCTTCCGCCAACTTTTTTTTCCTTCACTGTTTTTTTGTTTCCCAAGATGTCGCTTAGATATATGGTATATGATATCGAACAGTTAATACGCTTCTGAAACTGACACCGCGTAACAAAAAACTTTACCTTGTAAGAGTTATCTCCCCGAACACTGTTTTTCATGTTATCTCTAAGGCTTCGCAACCGTATAAGAAACCGACAAATTTATTTTTCCAAATTGCTCGTTATATCCTCAGGATGTTCTGTTTCATTTGGACCGAAGCTATCCGGAGACTCCATATGAGAGTTATCTCCCCTTTTATATATGATATAAGTGATTTGCATTTCTAACTGGTAAACCATAAGTGATAGAGACCTAGGGTCTTTTGATTTAAGATCGTTGAACCAAAAAAATGAAAATTAGGTCAAGGTCAAAGGTCAAGGTCAGATTCTAAATTTTGATTTTGGCTTATTTTCACTTATTTTCATTAACCTTATAAGATATCGACAAATTATTTTTACTAAATTGTTAGTTGCGACATGTCGTAACTTACAAATTTTGGTTGCAAGGGTGCGTAGACAATAAATGGGAGTTTTCGCCCCTCTTATATTTAGAATTATGCGTAAAGTGATATTACTCATGAACCATACATATTAAGGAACTAGTGTCTTTTGATTCGAGATGTTTAGTCTATGACCTTGAAATTGAGGTCAAGGTCAAAGGTTAATTGGACGTTCTAGATTTTGACCTTTGCTTTAAATTCATATCTATACATCATAAAGCCATAGGAACTGACATTTTCAACTGAATTTTAATATTTTCATATCAAAATAGATCTTTATTAGTTGAAAGACCTTCAATTGTTCTTTGAACAATTGGTTTTTAATTATTATTTTTTTTTTTTTTTTTTTTTTTCTTCCGCCTAATTTTTTTCCTTCGCTGTTTTTTTGTTTCGCAAGATGTCGCTTAGATTTTTGGAATATGATATCGAACAGTTTATACGCTTTTGAAACCAACTCTGCTTAACCGAATACTTTCCCAAAAAAGAGTTATCTCCCCGAACACTGTTTTTCTTGTTATCTCTAAGGCTTCGCAACCGTATAAGAAACCGACAAATTTATTTTTCCAAATTGCTCGTTATATCCTCAGGATGTTCTGTTTTATTTTGACCGAAGCCGTATATAGATTCCATATGACAGTTATCCCCCCTTTTATGTTTGATATAAGAATTTGCATTTGTAACTGGTAAACCATAAGTGATAGAGACCTAGGGTCTTTTGATTTGAGGTCCTTGGTCCAAAAAAATGAAAATAAGGCAAGGTCAAAGGTCAAGGTCATATTATAAATTTTGATTTTGGCTTATTCTCACTTATTTTCAAAAGCCGTATAACTTATCGACAAATTATTTTTACTAAATTGTTAGTTGCGACATGTCGTAACTTATAAATTTTGGTTGAAAGGGTGCGTAGACAATAAATGGGAGTATTCGCCCCTCTTATATTTAGAATTATGCGTAAAGTGATATTACTCATAAACCATACATATTAAGGAACTAGTGTCTTTAGGTTTGAGATCCTTAGTCTATGACCTTGAAATTGAGGTCAAGGTCATAGGTTAATTGGACGTTCTAGATTTTGATCTTTGCTCCAAATTCATATTTAGACATCATAAAGTCATAGGAACTGACATATCAACTGAATTTTTAATATTTTCACATCAAAATATGTTGTAAGTGGTGGAAAGACCATCAATGGTTCTCTGAACAATTGGTTTTTAATTATTATTATTATTATTAGGTCTTTCCACTTTTCCGTGGAAAGACCTATTGGATTTCTTCTGATTATTAGGTCTTTCCACTTTTCCGTGGAAAGACCTATTGCTTTTCTTCTGATTATTATTAGGTCTTTCCACTTTTCCGTGGAAAGACCTATTGGATTTCTTCTGATTATTAGGTCTTTCCACTTTTCCGTGGAAAGACCTATTGGATTTCTTCTGATTATTAGGTCTTTCAACCTTTCAGGTGAAAGACCTATTGTATTCGTTCTGATTATTATTAGGTCTTTCCACTTTTCCGTGGAAAGACCTATTGCTTTTCTTCTGATTATTATTTTTTTTTTTTTTTTTCTTCCGCCTAATTTTTTTCCTTCGCTGTTTTTTTGTTTTGCAAGATGTCGCTTAGAAATTTGGAATATGATATCGAACAGTTTATACGCTTTTGAAACTAACTCTGCTAAACCGAATACTTTACCATATAAGAGTTATCTCCCCGAACACTGTTTTTCTTGTTATCTCTAAGGCTTCGCAACCGTTTAAGAAACCGACAAATTTATTTTTCCAAATTGCTCGTTACATCCTCAGGATGTTCTGTTTTATTTTGACCGAAGCCGTATATAGATTCCATATGAGAGTTTTCCCCCCTTTTATGTTTGATATTAGAATATGCATTTCTAACTAGTAAACCATAAGTGATAGAGGCCTAGGGTCTTTTGATTTGAGGTCCTTGGTTCAAAAAAATGAAAATTAGGTCAAGGTCAAAGGTCAAGGTTATGTTCAAAATTTTGAATTTGGCTTGTTATCTCTCATTTTTAGAAATCTTATAAGATATCGACAAAATATTTTCACACAATTGTTAGTCGCGACATGTAGTTACACATAAATTTTAGTCGAAAGGATAAGTAGATGTTTGATGCGAGTTTTCCCCCCTTTTATATCTAATATCGGTTGTATGGTAATATAACTCATAAACAATATAAAGT
>NC_092348.1:57762420-57779920 GCF_963676685.1 Mytilus edulis
CATAAGTGATAGAGACCTAGGGTCTTTTGATTGAAGATCCTTGGTCCAAAAAAATGAAAATTAGGTCAAGGTCAAAGGTCAAGGTCAAATTTTAAATTTTGATTTTGGCTTATTTTCACTTACTTCATTAACTTTATTAGATTTTGACAAATTATTTTTACTAAATTGTTAGTTGCGACATGTCGTAACTTATAAATTTTGATTGGAAGGGTGCGTATACAATAAATTGGAGTTTTTGCCCCTCTTATATTTAGATTTATGCGTAAAGTGATAATACTCATGAACCATACATAATACTGACCTAGGGTCTTTTGATTTGGGATCCTTAGTTTATTACATTGAAATTGAGGTCAAGGTCATAGGTTAATTGGACGTTCTAGATTTTGACCTTTACTCGAAATTCATATTTTTATATCATAAAGACATAGCAACTGACTTTTTCAACTGAATCTTAATATTTTCATATCAAAATAGATCCTTATTGGTTGAAGGACCTTCAATTGTTCTTTGAACAATTGGTTTTTAATTATTAGGTCTTTCAACCTTTCAGTTGAAAGACCTATTGTATTTGTTCTGATTATTAGGTCTTTCAACCTTTCGGTTGAAAGACCTATAGGTTTTGTTCTGATTATTATTAGGTCTTTCAACCTTTCTGTTGAAAGACCTATTGTATTCGTTCTGATTATTATTAGGTCTTTCCACCTTTCCGTGGAAAGACCTATTGAATTTGTTCTGATTATTATTAGGTCTTTCCACCTTTCCGTGGAAAGACCTATTGAATTTGTTCTGATTATTAGGTCTTTCCACCTTTCCGTGGAAAGACCTATTGTATTTGTTCTGATTATTAGGTCTTTCCACCTTTCCGTGGAAAGACCTATTGAATTTGTTCTGATTATTAGGTCTTTCCACCTTTGCGTGGAAAGACCTATTGAATTTGTTCTGATCATTATTATTATTATTATTTTTTTTTTTTTTTTTCTTCCGCCTAATTTTTTTTCTTGCGTATTATTGATGTTTCAAAAGATGTCGCTTAGATATTTGGAATATGGTATCGTATAGTTTATACGCTTTAAAAATTTACAACTGTGTAACAAAATACTTTACGTTGTAAGAGTTATCTCCCCAAACACTGTTTTTCTTGTGGCCACTACTCCTTCGCAACCGTTAAAGATTACGACAAATTTATTTTACCAAATTGCTCGTTACATCTTCAGGATTAGGATATTCATTTGGACCGAAGCTTTACGGAGACTCCATATGAGAGTTATTCCCCCTTTTCCCTTAAATTAAGTGATATGCATTTCTAAATGGTAAACCATAAGTGATAAAGACATAGGGTCTTTAGATTTGGGGTCCTTGGTCGAAAATAATAAAAAATGAGGTCAAGGTCAAAGGTCAAGGTCATATTCTAAATTTTGATTTTGGCTTATTTTCATTTATTTTCAAATACCTTATGACATATCGACAAATAATTTTTCATAAATTGTTAGTTGCGACATGTCCTTACTTGTATATTTTGATTGAAAGGGTGCGCAGACAATAAATAGGAGTTTTTGCCCATCTTACATTTAGAATTACGCGTAAAGTGATATTACTAATAAACCAAACATATTAAAGACCTTGGGTCTTTTGATTTAAGGTCCTTGGTTTGTGAACTTGAAATTGAGGTCAAGGTCATAGGTTAATATGACGTTCTAGATTTTGACCTTTGCTTTAAATTCATATAAATACATCATACAGCCATAGGAACTAACATTTTAAACTGATTTTTAATATTTCAATATCAAAAAAGATCTTTTCTAGTGGAAAGACCTACAATTGTTCTCTGAACAATTGGTTTTTAATTATTATTATTTTTTTTTTTTTCTTCCGCTTAATTTGTTTTCTTGCGTATCATTGATGTTTCAAAAGATGTCGCTTAGATATTTGGAATATGGTATCGTATAGTTTATACGCTTTAAAAATTTACAACTGTGTAACAACATACTTTACGTTGTAAGAGTTATCTCCCCAAACACTGTTTTTCTTGTGGCCACTACTCCTTCGCAACCGTTAAAGATTACGACAAATTTATTTTACCAAATTGCTCGTTACATCTTCAGGATTAGGATATTCATTTGGACCGAAGCTTTACGGAGACTCCATATGAGAGTTATTCCCCCTTTTCCCTTAAATTAAGTGATATGCATTTCTAAATGGTAAACCATAAGTGATAAAGACATAGGGTCTTTAGATTTGGGGTCCTTGGTCGAAAATAATAAAAATGAGGTCAAGGTCAAAGGTCAAGGTCATATTCTAAATTTTGATTTTGGCTTATTTTCATTTATTTTCAAATACCTTATGACATATCGACAAATAATTTTTCATAAATTGTTAGTTGCGACATGTCCTTACTTGTATATTTTGATTGAAAGGGTGCGCAGACAATAAATAGGAGTTTTTGCCCATCTTACATTTAGAATTACTCGTAAAGTGATATTACTAATAAACCAAACATATTAAAGACCTTGGGTCTTTTGATTTAAGGTCCTTGGTTTGTGAACTTGAAATTGAGGTCAAGGTCATAGGTTAATATGACGTTCTAGATTTTGACCTTTGCTTTAAATTCATATAAATACATCATACAGCCATAGGAACTAACATTTTAAACTGATTTTTAATATTTCAATATCAAAAAAGATCTTTTCTAGTGGAAAGACCTACAATTGTTCTCTGAACAATTGGTTTTTAATTATTATTATTTTTTTTTTTTTTCTTCCGCTTAATTTGTTTTCTTGCGTATCATTGATGTTTCAAAAGATGTCGCTTAGATATTTGGAATATGGTATCGTATAGTTTATACGCTTCAAAAATTTACAACTGTGTAACAAAATACTTTACGTTGTAAGAGTTATCTCCCCAAACACTGTTTTTCTTGTGGCCACTACTCCTTCGCAACCGTTAAAGATTACGACAAATTTATTTTACCAAATTGCTCGTTACATCTTCAGGATTAGGATATTCATTTGGACCGAAGCTTTACGGAGACTCCATATGAGAGTTATTCCCCCTTTTCCCTTAAATTAAGTGATATGCATTTCTAAATGGTAAACCATAAGTGATAAAGACATAGGGTCTTTAGATTTGGGGTCCTTGGTCGAAAATAATAAAAATGAGGTCAAGGTCAAAGGTCAAGGTCATATTCTAAATTTTGATTTTGGCTTATTTTCATTTATTTTCAAATACCTTATGACATATCGACAAATAATTTTTCATAAATTGTTAGTTGCGACATGTCCTTACTTGTATATTTTGATTGAAAGGGTGCGCAGACAATAAATAGGAGTTTTTGCCCATCTTACATTTAGAATTACGCGTAAAGTGATATTACTAATAAACCAAACATATTAAAGACCTTGGGTCTTTTGATTTAAGGTCCTTGGTTTGTGAACTTGAAATTGAGGTCAAGGTCATAGGTTAATATGACGTTCTAGATTTTGACCTTTGCTTTAAATTCATATAAATACATCATACAGCCATAGGAACTAACATTTTAAACTGATTTTTAATATTTCAATATCAAAAAAGATCTTTTCTAGTGGAAAGACCTACAATTGTTCTCTGAACAATTGGTTTTTAATTATTATTATTTTTTTTTTTTTTTCTTCCGCCTAATTTTTTTCTTGCGTAGTATTGATGTTTCAAAAGATGTCGCTTAGATATTTGGAATATGATATCGTAAAGCGTATGCTCTTTTAAAACTGACACCTGCATAACCAAATACTTTACGTTGTAAGAGTTATCTCCCCAAACACTGTTTTTCTTGTGGCCACTACTCCTTCGCAACCGTAAAAGATTACGACAAATTTATTTTACCAAATTGCTCGTTACATCTTCAGGATTAGGCAATTCATTTGGACCGAAGCTTTCTAGAGACTCCATATGAGAGTTATTTCCCCTTATGTAAATGATATAAGTAATATGCATTTCTAACTGGTAAACCATAAGTGATAGAGACCTAGGGTCTTCAGATTTGAGGTCCTTGGTCCAAAAAAATGAAAATGAGGTCAAGGTCAAAGGTCAAGGTCATGTTCTAAATTTTGATTTTGGCTTATTTTCACTGATTTTCAAATACCATATGACATATCTACAAATAATTTTTCATAAATTGTTAGTTGCGACATGTCCTTACTTGTATATTTTGTTTGAAAGGGTGCGCAGATTATAAATGGGAGTTTTTGCCCATCTTATATTTAGGTTTACCCGTAAAGTGATATTACTCTTTAACCAAACATATTAAAGACTTAGGGTCTTTTGATTTAAGATCCTTGGTTTGTGACCTTAAAATTGAGGTCAAGGTCATAGGTTAATAGGACGTTCTAGATTTTGACCTTTGCTTTAAATTGATATTAATACATCATAAAGCCATAGGAACTAACATTTTAAACTGATTTTTTATATTTCCATATCAAAATAGATCTTTACTAGTGGAAAGACCTTCAATTGTTCTCTGAACAATTGGTTTTTAATTATTATTAGGTCTTTCCACCTTTCCGTGGAAAGACCTATTGAATTTGTTCTGATTATTATTATTATTAGGTCTTTCCACCTTTCCGTGGAAAGACCTATTGAATTTGTTCTGATTATTATTATTATTTTTTTTTTTTTTTTCTTCCGCCTAATTTTTTTTCTTGCGTATTATTTATGTTTCAAAAGATGTCGCTTAGATATTTGGAATATGGTATCGTATAGTTTATACGCTTTAAAAATTTACAACTGTGTAACAAAATACTTTACGTTGTAAGAGTTATCTCCCCAAACACTGTTTTTCTTGTGGCCACTACTCCTTCCCAACCATTAAAGATTACGACAAATTTATTTTACCAAATTGCTCGTTACATCTTCAGGATTAGGATATTCATTTGGACCGAAGCTTTACGGAGACTCCATATGAGAGTTATTCCCCCTTTTCCCTTAAATTAAGTGATATGCATTTCTAAATGGTAAACCATAAGTGATAAAGACATAGGGTCTTTAGATTTGGGGTCCTTGGTCGAAAATAATAAAAATGAGGTCAAGGTCAAAGGTCAAGTTCATATTCTAAATTTTGATTTTGGCTTATTTTCATTTATTTTCAAATACCTTATGACATATCCACAAATAATTTTTCATAAATTGTTAGTTGCGACATGTCCTTACTTGTATATTTTGATTGAAAGGGTGCGCAGACAATAAATAGGAGTTTTTGCCCATCTTACATTTAGAATTACGCGTAAAGTGATATTACTGATAAACCAAACATATTAAAGACCTTGGGTCTTTTGATTTAAGGTCCTTGGTTTGTGAACTTGAAATTGAGGTCAAGGTCATAGGTTAATATGACGTTCTAGATTTTGACCTTTGCTTTAAATTCATATAAATACATCATACAGCCATAGGAACTAACATTTTAAACTGATTTTTAATATTTCAATATCAAAAAAGATCTTTTCTAGTGGAAAGACCTACAATTGTTCTCTGAACAATTGGTTTTTAATTATTATTATTTTTTTTTTTTTTTTCTTCCGCCTAATTTTTTTTCTTGCGTATTATTGATGTTTCAAAAGATGTCGCTTAGATATTTGGAATATGGTATCGTATAGTTTATACGCTTTAAAAATTTACAACTGTGTAACAAAATACTTTACGTTGTAAGAGTTATCTCCCCAAACACTGTTTTTCTTGTGGCCACTACTCCTTCCCAACCGTTTTCATCACACATGTACAGAAAATAATAACTTTAATAATTTAAATGAAGAAGAAAAAATTCATTATCTACTAAATCCATCATCGCCTTTACAAACAAATAAGTTAGGATCCTTCTTGAAAAAGTCATTAGAACTGAGGGCAGGGGACTCTTAACAACTTGTTTGTTGTTATAAATTTTAATGCTGTTGATATTTTGTATGTTTAATATGTATGTATATATGTTTATTGTGTTTATTGTATTAATATATGTTGGTCACAAACTGTAAAGTTTATATGACAATAAAATATTTGATTGATTGATTGTTAAAGATTACGACAAATTTATTTTACCAACTTGCTCGTTACATCTTCAGGATTAGGATATTCATTTGGACCGAAGCTTTACGGAGACTCCATATGAGAGTTATTCCCCCTTTTCCCTTAAATTAAGTGATATGCATTTCTAAATGGTAAACCATAAGTGATAAAGACATAGGGTCTTTAGATTTGGGGTCCTTGGTCGAAAATAATAAAAATGAGGTCAAGGTCAAAGGTCAAGGTCATATTCTAAATTTTGATTTTGGCTTATTTTCATTTATTTTCAAATACCTTATGACATATCGACAAATAATTTTTCATAAATTGTTAGTTGCGACATGTCCTTACTTGTATATTTTGATTGAAAGGGTGCGCAGACAATAAATAGGAGTTTTTGCCCATCTTACATTTAGAATTACGCGTAAAGTGATATTACTGATAAACCAAACATATTAAAGACCTTGGGTCTTTTGATTTAAGGTCCTTGGTTTGTGAACTTGAAATTGAGGGTCAAGGTCATAGGTTAATATGACGTTCTAGATTTTGACCTTTGCTTTAAATTCATATAAATACATCATACAGCCATAGGAACTAACATTTTAAACTGATTTTTAATATTTCAATATCAAAAAAGATCTTTTCTAGTGGAAAGACCTACAATTGTTCTCTGAACAATTGGTTTTTAATTATTATTTTTTTTTTCTTCCGCCTAATTTTTTTCTTGCGTAGTATTGATGTTTCAAAAGATGTCGCTTAGATATTTGGAATATGATATCGTATAGTTTATACGCTTTAAAAATTTACAACCGCGTAACAAAATACTTTACGTTGTAAGAGTTATCTCCCCAAACACTGTTTTTCTTGTGGCCACTACTCCTTCGAAACCGTTAAAGATTGCGACAAATTTATTTTACCAACTTGCTCGTTACATCTTCAGGATTAGATTATTCATTTGGACCGAAGCTTTAGGGAGACTCCATATGAGAGTTATTCCCCCTTTTCCATTTAATCAAGTGATATCCATTTCCAACGGGTAAACCATAAGTGATAGAGACCTAGGGTCTTCAGATTTGAGGTCCTTGGTCCCAAAAAATGAAAATGAGGTCAAGGTCAAAGGTCAAGGTCATATTCTAAATTTTGATTTTGGCTTATTTTCACTTCTTTTCAAATACCGTATGACATATTGACAAATAATTTTTCATAAATTGTTAGTTGCGACATGTCCTTATTTGTATATTTTGGTTGAAAGGGTGCGCATACAAGAAATGGGAGTTTTTGTCCATCTTACATTTAGAATTATGCGTAAAGTGGTATTACTCATTAACCAAACATATGAAAGACCTAGAGTCTTTTGATTTAAGATCCTTGGTTTGTGACCTTGAAATTGAGGTCAAGGTCATCGGTTAATACGACGTTCTAGATTTTGACCTTTGCTTTAAATTCATATAAATACATCATAAAGCCATAGGAACTAATATTTTAAACTGATTTTTCATATTTCAATATCAAAATAGATCTTTACTAGTGGAAAGACCTACAATTGTTCTCTGAACAATTGGTTTTTAATTTTTTTTTTTTTTTTTTTTTCTTCCGCCTAAATTTTTTCTTGCGTAGTATTGATGTTTCAAAAGATGTCGCTTAGATATTTGGAACATGATATCGTAAAGTATATGCGCTTTTAAAACTGACAACTGCGTAACCAAATACTTTGCGTTGTAAGAGTTATCTCCCCAAACACTGTTTTTCTTGTGGCCACTACTCCTTCGCAACCGTAAAAGGTTACGACAAATTTATTTTACCAAATTGCTCGTTACATCTTCAGGATTAGGCAATTCATTTGGACCGAAGCTTTCCAGAGACTCCATATGAGAGTTATTTCCCCTTATGTAAATGATATAAGTAATATGCATTTCTAACTAGTAAACCATAAGTGATAGAGACCTAGGGTCTTAAGATTTGAGGTCCTTGGTCCAAAAAAATGAAAATGAGGTCAAGGTCAAAGGTCAAGGTCATGTTCTAAATTTAGATTTTTGCTTATTTTCACTGATTTTCAAATACCGTATGACATATCTACAAATAATTTTTCATAAATTGTTAGTTGCGACATGTCCTTACTTGTATATTTTGGTTGAAAGGGTGCGCAGATAATAAATGGGAGTTTTTGCCCATCGTATATTTAGGTTTACCCGTAAAGTGATATTACTCTTTAACCAAACATATTAAAGACCTAGGGTCTTTTGATTTAAGATCCTTGGTTTGTGACCTTAAAATTGAGGTCAAGGTCATAGGTTAATAGGACGTTCTAGATTTTGACCTTTGCTTTAAATTGATATTAATACATCATAAAGCCATAGGAACTAACATTTTAAACTGATTTTTTATATTTCTATATCAAAATAGATCTTTACTAGTGGAAAGACCTTCAATTGTTCTCTGAACAATTGGTTTTTAATTATTATTATTATTATTAGGTCTTTCCACCTTTCCGTGGAAAGACCTATTGAATTTGTTCTGATTATTAGGTCTTTCCACCTTTCCGTGGAAAGACCTATAGGTTTTGTTCTGATTATTATTATTAGGTCTTTCAACCTTTCGGTTGAAAGACCTATAGGTTTTGTTCTGATTATTAGGTCTTTCCACTTTTCCGTGGAAAGACCTATTGTATTTGTTCTGATTATTATTTTTTTTTTTTTTTTTTTCTTCCGCCTAAATTTTTTTCTTGCGTAGTATTGATGTTTCAAAAGATGTCGCTTAGATATTTGGAATATGATGTCGTATAGTTTATACGCTTTAAAAATTTACAACTGCGTAACAAAATACTTTACGTTGTAAGAGTTATCTCCCCAAACACTGTTTTTCTTGTGGCCACTACTCCTTCGCAACCGTAAAAGATTACGACAAATTTATTTTACCAAATTGCTCGTTACATCTTCAGGATTAGGATATTCATTTGGACCGAAGCTTTACGGAGACTCCATATGAGAGTTATACCCCCTTTTCCATTTAATTGAGTGATATCCATTTCCAACTGGTAAACCATAAGTGATAGAGACCTAGGGTCTCTTGATTTGAGATCCTTGGTCCAAAAAAATGAAAATAAGGTCAAGGTCAAAGGTCAAGGTCATATTCTAAAATTTGATTTTGGCTTATTTTCACTTATTTTCAAATACTGTATGACATATTTTGTCAAATAATTTTTCCTAAATTGTTAGTTGCGACATGTCCTTATTTGTATATTTTGGTTGAAAGGGTGCGCATACAATAAATTGGAGTTTTTGTCCATCTTACATTTAGAATTACGCGTAAAGTGGTATTACTCATTAACCAAACATATTAAAGACCTAGGGTCTTATGATTTAAGGTCCTTGATTTGTGACCTTGAAATTGAGGTCAAGGTCATAGGTTAAAAGGACGTTCTAGATTTTGACCTTTGCTTTAAATTCATATAAATACATCATAAAGCCATAGGAACTAACATTTTAAACTGATCTTTCATATTTCAATATCAAAATAGACCTTTACTTGTGGAAAGACCTTCAATTGTTCTCTGAACAATTGGTTTTTAATTATTATTATTTTTTTTTTTCTTCCGCCTAACTTTTTTCTTGCGTATTATTGATGTTTCAAAAGATGTCGCTTAGATATTTGGAATATGATATCGTAAAGTTTATACGCTTTAAAAATTGACAAAGGCGTAACTAAAAACTTTACGTTGTGAGAGTTATCTCCCCAAACACTGTTTTTCTTGTGGCCACTACTCCTTCGCAACCGTAAAAGATAACGACAAATTTATTTTACCAAATTGCTCGTTACATCTTCAGGATTAGGATTTTAATTTTAACCGAAGCTATCCGGAAACTCCATATGAGAGTTATCCCCCCTTTTGTATATGATATAAGTGATATGCATTTCTAACTGGTAAACCATTAGTGATAGAGACCTAGGGTCTTTTGATTTAAGATCCTTGGTCCAAAAAAATGAAAATTAGGTCAAGGTCAAAGGTCAAGGTCAAAGGTCAAGGTCAAATTCTAAATTTTGATTTTGGCTTATTTTCACTTATTTTCATTAACCTTATAAGATATCGACAAATTATTTTTACTAAATTGTTAGTTGCGACATGTCGTAACTTATATATTTTGGTTGCAAGGGTGCGTAGACAATAAATGTGAGTTTTCGCCCCTCTTATATTTAGAATTATGCGTAAAGTGATATTACTCATGAACCATACATATTAAGGAACTAGTGTCTTTTGATTCGAGATGTTTAGTCTATGACCTTGAAATTGAGGTCAAGGTCAAAGGTTAATTGGACGTTCTAGATTTTGACCTTTGCTTTAAATTCATATTTATACATCATAAAGCCATAGGAACTGACATTTTCAACTGAATTTTAATATTTTCATATCAAAATAGATCTTTATTAGTTGAAAGACCTTCAATTGTTCTTTGAACAATTGGTTTTTAATTATTATTTTTTTTTTTCTTCCGCCTAATTTTTTTTCTTGCGTAGTATTGTTGTTTAATAACTTGTCGCTTAGATGTTTGGAATATGATATCGTATAGTTTATACGCTTTAAAAATTTACAATCGCGTAACAAAATACTTTACGTTGTATGAGTTATCTCCCCGAACACTGTTTTTCTTGTGGCCACTACTCCTTCGCAACTGTAAAAGATTATGACAAATTTATTTTACCAAATTGCTTGTTACATCTTTAGGATAAGAATATTCATTTGGACCAAAGCTATACGGAGACTCCATATGAGAGTTATTCCCCCTTTTTTATTTGATTTAAGTGATATGCATTTTCAACTGGTAAACCATAAGTGATAGAGACCTAGGGTCTTCAGATTTGAGGTCCTTGGTCCAAAAAAATGAAAATGAGGTCAAGGTCAAAGGTCAAGGTCTTAATTTTATTTTGGCTTATTTTCACTTATTTTCAAATACCGTATGACATATTGACAAATATTTTTTCATAAATTGTTAGTTGCGACATGTCCTTACTTGTATATTTTGGTTGAAAGGGTGCGCATACAATAAATGGGAGTTTTTGTCCATCTTACATTTAGAATTACGCGTAAAGTGGTATTACTCATTAACCAAACATATTAAAGACCTAGGGTCTTTTGATTTAAGGTCCTTGGTTTGTGACCTTGAAATTGAGGTCAAGGTCATAGGTTAATAAGACGTTCTAGATTTTGACCTTTGCTTTAAATTCATATAAATACATCATAAATCCATAGGAACTAACATTTTAAACTGATTTTTCATATTACAATATAAAAATAAATCTTTACTAGTGGAAAGACCTTCAATTGTTTTCTGACGTTCTAGATTTTGACCTTTGCTTTAAATTCATATTTATACATTATAAAGTCATAGGAACTGACATTTTAGATTGATTTTTAATATTTTGATAATAAAATAGATCTTTATTTGTGGAAAGACCTTCAATTGTTCTTTGAACAATTGGTTTTTAATTAGGTCTTTCACCTTTCGGATGAAAGACCTATTGTTTTAGTTCTGATTATTATTATTATTATTATTTTTTTTTTTCTTCCGCCTAATTTTTTTTCTTGCGTAGTATTGTTGTTTAATAACTTGTCGCTTAGATGTTTGGAATATGATATCGTATAGTTTATACGCTTTAAAAATTTACAATCGCGTAACAAAATACTTTACGTTGTATGAGTTATCTCCCCGAACACTGTTTTTCTTGTGGCCACTACTCCTTCGCAACTGTAAAAGATTATGACAAATTTATTTTACCAAATTGCTTGTTACATCTTTAGGATAAGAATATTCATTTGGACCAAAGCTATACGGAGACTCCATATGAGAGTTATTCCCCCTTTTTTATTTGATTTAAGTGATATGCATTTTCAACTGGTAAACCATAAGTGATAGAGACCTAGGGTCTTCAGATTTGAGGTCCTTGGTCCAAAAAAATGAAAATGAGGTCAAGGTCAAAGGTCAAGGTCTTAATTTTATTTTGGCTTATTTTCACTTATTTTCAAATACCGTATGACATATTGACAAATATTTTTTCATAAATTGTTAGTTGCGACATGTCCTTACTTGTATATTTTGGTTGAAAGGGTGCGCATACAATAAATGGGAGTTTTTGTCCATCTTACATTTAGAATTACGCGTAAAGTGGTATTACTCATTAACCAAACATATTAAAGACCTAGGGTCTTTTGATTTAAGGTCCTTGGTTTGTGACCTTGAAATTGAGGTCAAGGTCATAGGTTAATAAGACGTTCTAGATTTTGACCTTTGCTTTAAATTCATATAAATACATCATAAATCCATAGGAACTAACATTTTAAACTGATTTTTCATATTACAATATAAAAATAAATCTTTACTAGTGGAAAGACCTTCAATTGTTTTCTGACGTTCTAGATTTTGACCTTTGCTTTAAATTCATATTTATACATTATAAAGTCATAGGAACTGACATTTTAGATTGATTTTTAATATTTTGATAATAAAATAGATCTTTATTTGTGGAAAGACCTTCAATTGTTCTTTGAACAATTGGTTTTTAATTAGGTCTTTCACCTTTCGGATGAAAGACCTATTGTTTTAGTTCTGATTATTATTATTATTATTTTTTTTTTTTTTCTTCCGCCTAAATTTTTTTCTTGCGTAATATTGATGTTTCAAAAAATGTCGCTTAGAAATTTGGAATATGATGTCGTATAGTTTATACGCTTTAAAAATTAAAACCGCGTAACAAAATACTTTACATTGTAAGAGTTATCTCCCCGAACACTGTTTTTCTTGTGGCCACTTATCCTTCGCAACCGTAAAAGATTACGACAAATTTATTTTGCCAAATTGCTCGTTACATCTTCAGGATAAGGATATTCATATGAACTGAAGTTATACGGGGACTCCATATGAGAGTTATTCCCCCTTTTTCATTTGATTGAAGTGATATGCGTTTCTAACTGGTAAACCATCAGTGATCGAGACCAAGGGTCTTTTGATTTGAGATCCTTGGTCCAAAAAAATGAAATTTGGGTCAAGGTCAAAGGTCAAGGTCGTATTTTAAATTTTTATTTGTCTTTGATTTCCCTATAACTTTAGAATTGTTATAGATACAGAAAATTTAGATAGTGAAAAATGCTTGGTACTCCAAGGGGCAACTTTGTTACATTATGACTGTATTGATTTTACCATTGGGTAAGGGACATAATCCAAATTAATGGTTTATATAAAGCCATTTTTAGGCAAAACTTTTAACCAAATGTCCTTGACCCATAAGGTCGTTTGCAATGACATTGTGAAGCAATAACCTTGACAAAGGTCACAATGTCAAAGGTCAAGGTCATGTACATATGTGATTTGGGGCACTACTTGAAGAGTTTTATGTGTTTGCCAACCAACCAACCAACCAACCAACCAACCATCCAACCAACCAATCAATCAATCAATCATGATCATGATCAATCAACCAATCATGATCGTGATCAATCAACCAATCATGATCATGATCAATCAACCAATAATGATCATGATCAATCAATCATGTTTCCGTCTCATGTGTTTATTATAGGGTTCAAGATCTTCTTTGTTTCTTTTTCGCTGTTTCAATTGACCCTATCCAACGTGTTTAAATAACCAACCAACCAACCAACCAACCAACCAACCAACTAATCAATCAATCAATCAATCAATCAATCAATCAATCAAACAATCAATCAATCAAGCAATCATGTTTCATGAAAAATTGAAATTTAATATTGTTCTTGCGTCACTTCTGAAAAAAAAATCCACATGTACTTTGAAACTACGAGTACAATCGACCTCAAAATTTGCAGTCAGCAGGGCATACATGTACTAAAGTTTATAAAAAAACTTGATGCAGATATCTTTTAAAGCTTTTCCTGGAGAAAAGAAATGGTAATGCCGTAAAAATCGCTTGCTAGGTCCGTAAATCTGAGTAAAAACCTACAATAAAATGTCCGCTCCGAGATTGAAATACTAATCTGTGTTACAAACAGGTGCTGAAAAATGTACAACACAGAAAATAATCAATAAATGTGTTTTAAAGTTACACAGGATCAATTAAATCCAAAACATGCACTGCCCGTGAACTGTCATCAAGATGTCAATTTCCTACAATGACAAAAGAAATTACATTGTGTACATTCCATCTCTATACATGTTGTCTGTTCAACGTCCCGACCTAAAAAGAAATAAAAAGACTAAGTTTTCGTTATTATAAACCCGTGTCACGTGATGTCTCGTCAATCTGGCGCGCGCGCTGTACCTAAAATAAAATAAAAACTTTCCAAACTAAACATGAAACTTCTCCGGTAACACAATAATATTGACCTATACCGAAACAAACAAACGAACAAACAAATAAACAACACCCCCCCCCCTAAAATCAATTTCAAAGGGGGAAAGACCATGCACAATTGCTTTTCAAAAGCAATTGATTTATATTTATTATTTTTTTTTTTTTTTTTCTTCCGCCTAATTTTTTTTCTTGCGTATTATTGATGTTTCAAAAGATGTCGCTTAGATATTTGGAATATGGTATCGTATAGTTTATACACTTTAAAAATTTACAACTGTGTAACAAAATACTTTACGTTGTAAGAGTTATCTCCCCAAACACTGTTTTTCTTGTGGCCACTACTCCTTCGCAACCGTTAAAGATTACGACAAATTTATTTTACCAAGTTGCTCGTTACATCTTCAGGATTAGGATATTCATTTGGACCGAAGCTTTACGGAGACTCCATATGAGAGTTATTCCCCCTTTTCCCTTAAATTAAGTGATATGCATTTCTAAATGGTAAACCATAAGTGATAAAGACATAGGGTCTTTAGATTTGGGGTCCTTGGTCGAAAATAATAAAAATGAAGTCAAGGTCAAAGGTCAAGGTCATATTCTAAATTTTGATTTTGGCTTATTTTCATTTATTTTCAAATACCTTATGACATATCGACAAATAATTTTTCATAAATTGTTATTTGCGACATGTCCTTACTTGTATATTTTGGTTGAAAGGATGCGCATACAAGAAATGGGAGTTTTTGTCCATCTTACATTTAGAATTATGCGTAAAGTGGTATTACTCATTAACCAAACATATTAAAGACCTAGGGTCTTTTGATTTAAGGTCCTTGGTTTGTGACCTTGAAATTGAGGTCAAGGTCATAGGTTAATACGACGTTCTAGATATTGACCTTTGCTTTAAATTCATATAAATACATCATAAAGCTATAGGAACTAACATTTTAAACTGATTTTTCATATTTCAATATCAAAATAGATCTTTACTAGTGGAAAGACCTACAATTGTTCTCTGAACAATTGGTTTTTAATTATTTTTTTTTTTTCTTCCGCCTAATTTTTTTCTTGCGTAGTATTGTTGTTTAATAAGTTGTCGCTTAGATATTTGGAATATGATATCGTATAGTTTATACGCTTTAAAAATTTACAACTGCGTAACAAAATACTTTACGTTGTAAGAGTTATCTCCCCAATCACTGTTTTTCTTGTAGCAACTACTCCTTCGCAACCATAAAAGATTATGACAAAATTATTTTACCAAATTGCTCGTTACATCTTCAGGATTAGGATTTTGATTTTGACCGAAGCTATCCAGAGACTCCATATGAGAGTTATTCCCCCTTATGTATTTGATATAGGTGATATGCGTTTCTAACTGGTAAACCATAAGTGATAGAGACCTAGGGTCTCTTGATTTAAGATCCTTGGTCCAAAAAAATGAAAATAAGGTCAAGGTCAAAGGTCAAGGTCATATTCTAAAATTTGATTTTGGCTTATTTTCACTTATTTTCAAATACCGTATGACATATCGACAAATATTTTTTCCTAAATTGTTAGTTGCGACATGTCCTTACTTGTATATTTTGGTTGAAAGGGTGCACATACAATAAATGGGAGTTTTTGTCCATCTTACATTTAGAATTACGCGTAAAGTGGTATTACTCATTAACCAAACATATTAAAGACCTTGGGTCTTATGATTTAAGGTCCTTGGTTTGTGACCTTGAAATTGAGTTCAAGGTCATAGGTTAAAAGGACGTTCTAGATTTTGACCTTTGCTTTAAATTCATATAAATACATCATAAAGCCATAGGAACTAACATTTTAAACTGATTTTTCATATTTCAATATCAAAATAGCTCTTTACTAGTGGAAAGACCTTCAATTGTTCTCTGAACAATTGGTTTTTAATTATTATTAGGTCTTTCCACTTTTCCGTGGAAAGACCTATTGGATTTCTTCTGATTATTATGTCTTTCAACCTTTCAGGTGAAAGACCTATAGGGTTTGTTCTGATTATTATTATTAGGTCTTTCAACCTTTCAGGTGAAAGACCTATTGTATTTGTTCTGATTATTATTATTATTATTATTATTAGGTCTTTCAACCTTTCGGATGAAAGACCTATTGTTTTTGTTCTGATTATTAGGTCTTTCAACCTTTCAGGTGAAAGACCTATAGGGTTTGTTCTGATTATTAGGTCTTTCAACCTTTCTGTTGAAAGACCTATTGTATTCGTTCTGATTATTAGGTCTTTCAACCTTTCAGGTGAAAGACCTATAGGGTTTGTTCTGATTATTAGGTCTTTCAACCTTTCTGTTGAAAGACCTATTGTATTCGTTCTGATTATTATTATTATTATTATTATTAGGTCTTTCAACCTTTCAGGTGAAAGACCTATTGTTTTTGTTCTGATTATTATTTTTTTTTTTCTTCCGCCAAATTTTTTTTCCTTCACTGTTTTTTTGTTTCGCAAGATGTCGCTTAGATATATAGTATATGATATGGAACAGTTGATACGCTTCTGAAACTGACACCGCGTAACAAAAACCTTTACCATGTAAGAGTTATCTCCCCGAACACTGTTTTTCTTGTTATGTCTAAGGCTTCGCAACCGTATAAGAAACCGACAAATTTATTTTTCCAAATTGCTCGTTACATCCTCAGGATGTTCTGTTTTATTTTGACCGAAGCTATCCGGAGACTCCATATGAGAGTTATCCCCCCTTTTGTATATGATATAGGTGATATGCATTTCTAACTGGTAAACCATAAGTGATAGAGACCCAGGGTCTTTTGATTAAAGATCCTTGGTCCAAAAAAATGAAAATTAGGTCAAGGTCAAAGGTCAAGGTCAAATTCTAAATTTTCATTTTGGCTTATTTTCACTTATTTTCATTAACCTTATAAGATATCGACAAATTATTTTTACTAAATTGTAAGTTG
Organism: Mytilus edulis; assembly: GCF_963676685.1. Taxonomy (NCBI): domain Eukaryota; kingdom Metazoa; phylum Mollusca; class Bivalvia; order Mytilida; family Mytilidae; genus Mytilus; species Mytilus edulis. The sequence goes on from NC_092348.1 coordinate 57,779,710, forward strand.
CGACATGTCGTAACTTATAAATTTTGGTTGCAAGGTTGCGTAGACAATAAATGGGAGTTTTTGCCCCTCTTATATTTAGAATTATGCGTAAAGTGATATTACTCATGAACCATACATAATACAGACCAAGGGTCTTTTGATTTGGGATCCTTGGTTTATGACCTTGAAATTGAGGTCAAGGTCATAGGTAAATTGGACGTTCTAGATTTTG
>NC_092348.1:57784920-57787420 GCF_963676685.1 Mytilus edulis
CCTAAAAAGAAATTAAAAGACTAAGTTTTCGTTATTATAAACCCAAGTCACGTGATGCCTTCTCAATCTGGCGCGCGCGCTGGACCTAAAATAAAATAAAAACTTTCCAAACTAAACATGAAACTTTCCCGGAATAATATAGACCCCTTACAGAAACAAACAAACAAACAAACAAACACACACACACACACACACAATCATGTTTCAAAGGGGGGAAAGACCGTTTACAATTGCTTTTTGAAAGCAATTGATTTATATTGTAAAACGGCAATTTTAACCATTCTGTTCCGTTTATATAAAAAAAAAAAAAAAAAAAATCTCCCCGAGACCCCCTTTTGCCCCCCCCCCCTTTTTTTTTTACCCTCCACTTACAAATGAATGTAGCTTGTGTGCTATCTATCATATCAACGGATAAGAACGACAACTCCAGTTTTTTCCCTATTATTAGGTCTTTCAACCTTTCAGGTGAAAGACCTATTGTATTCGTTCTGATTATTATTAGGTCTTTCAACCTTTCGGTTGAAAGACCTATAGGTTTTGTTCTGATTATTATTATTAGGTCTTTCCACCTTTCTTGTGGAAAGACCTATTGAATTCGTTCTGATTATTTTTTTTTTCTTCCGCCTAATTTTTTTCTTGCGGTGTAAAAATGTTTCAAAAGATGTCGCTTAGTTTTTTTGTATATGATATTATTCAGTCTATACGCTTTTGAAACTGACCCTGTTTAACCGAACACTTTTCTTTGTAAGAGTTATCTCCCCAAACACTGTTTTTCTTGTTATCAGATCTCCTCCGCAACCATAAAAGAAAGCGACAAATTTGTTTGTCCAAATTGCTCGTTATATCCTCAGGATGTTACGTTTTATTTTCACCGAAGCTTTACGAAGACTCCATATGAGAGTTATTTCCCCTTTTGTAATAAAATAAATGAAATAAATTTGTTACTGGAAAACCATTAGTGATAGAGGCCTATGGTCTTTCGATTTGAGGTCATTGGTCCAAAAAAATTTAAATGAGGTCAAGGTCAAAGGTCAAGGTCATGTTCAAAAATATGATTTTGGCTTGTTATCTCTTCTTTTCAGAAATCCTATAAGATATCGACAAAATATTTTCACAACATGTGTGTTACGACATGGCGTAACACGTAAATTTTAGTTAAAAGGGTACGTAAACATTTGATGCGACTTTTCCCCCTTTTATATCTTATATCAGTTGTATGGTAATATAACTCATTATCATTATAAAGTAAAGGCTTAGGGTCTTTTGATTTAAGATCCTTGGTCCAAAAAAAATAAAATGAGGTCAAGGTCAAAGGTCAAGGTCATGTTCAAAAATATGATTTTGGCTTGTTATCTCTTCTTTTCAGAAATCCTATAAGATATCGACAAAATATTTTCACAAAATGTGTGTTACGACATGGCGTAACACATAAATTTTAGTTAAAAGGGTACGTAAACATTTGATGCGACTTTCCCCCTTTTATATCTTATATTAGTTGTATGGTAATATAACTCATTATCATTATAAAGTAAAGGCTTAGGGTCTATTGATTTAAGATCCTTGGTCCAAAAAAATGAAAATTAGGTCAAGGTCAAAGGTCAAGGTCAAATTCTAAATTTTGATTTTGGCTTATTTTCACTCTTTTTCATTAACCTTATAAGATTTCAACAAATTATTTTTACTAAATTGTTAGTTGCGACATGTCGTAACTTATAAATTTTGACTGGAAGGGTGCGAAGAGAATAAATGGGATTTTTTGCCCCTGTTATATTTAGAATTATGTGTAAAGTGATATTACTCATGAACCATACATAATACAGACCTAGGGTGTTTTAATTTGGGATCCTTGGTTTATGACCTTGAAATTGAGGTCAAAGTCATAGGTTAATTGGACGTTCTAGATTTTGACCTTTGCTTGAAATTCATATTTATATATCATTTAGCCATAGGAACTGACATTTTCAACTGAATTTTAATATTTTCATATCAAAATAGATCCTTATTGGTGGAAAGACCTTCAATTGTTCTTTGAACAATTGGTTTTTAATTATTTTTTTTTTTCTTCCGCCAACTTTTTTTTCCTTCACTGTTTATTTGTTTCCCAAGATGTTGCTTAGATATATGGTATATGATATCGAACAGTTTATACGCTTCTCAAACTGACACTGCGTAACAAAAAACTTTACCTTGTAAGAGTTACCTCCCCCAACACTGTTTTTCTTGTTATCTCTAAGGCTTGGCAACCGTATAAGAAACCGACAAATTTATTTTTCTAAATTGCTCGTTATATCCTCAGGATGTTCTGTTTTATTTTGACCGAAGCTATCCGGAGACTCCATATGAGCATTATCCCCCCTTTTGTATATGATGTAGGTGATATGCATTTCTAACTGGTAAACCATAAGTGATAGACACCTAGGGTCTTTTGATTTAAGATCCTTGGTCCAAAAAAATGAAAATTAGGTCAAGGTCAAAGGTCAAGGTCAAATTCTAAATTTAG
>NC_092348.1:57797420-57804920 GCF_963676685.1 Mytilus edulis
GTTTTTTCCCTATTATTAGGTCTTTCAACCTTTCAGGTGAAAGACCTATTGTATTCGTTCTGATTATTATTATTATTAGGTCTTTCAACTTTTCTGTTGAAAGACCTATTGTATTTGTTCTGATTATTATTATTATTAGGTCTTTCAACCTTTCAGGTGAAAGACCTATAGGGTTTGTTCTGATTATTATTATTATTAGGTCTTTCAACCTTTCAGGTGAAAGACCTATAGGGTTTGTTCTGATTATTATTATTATTATTTTTTTTTTTTTTTTTCTTCCGCCAACTTTTTTTTCCTTCGCTGTTTTTTTGTTTCACAAGATGTCGCTTAGATATTTGGTATATTATATCGAACAGTTAATGCGCTTCTGAAACTGACACCGCGTAACAAAAACCTTTACCTTGTAAGAGTTATCTCCCCAAACACTGTTTTTCTTGTGGCCACTACTTCTTCGCAACCGTATAAGAAACCGACAAATTTATTTTTCCAAATTGCTCGTTATATCCTTAGGATGTTCTGTTTCATTTCAACGGAAGCTATCCGGAGACTCCATATGAGAGTTATCCCCCCTTTTATATATGATATCAGTGATATGCATTTCTAACTGGTAAACTATAAGTGATAGAGACCTAGGGTCTTTTGATTTAAAATCCTTGGTCCAAAAAAATGAAAATTAGGTCAAGGTCAAAGGTCAAGGTCAAATTCTTAATTTTGATTTTGGCTTATTTTCACCTTTTTTCATTAAACTTATAAGATATCGACAATTTTTTTTTACTAAATTGTTAGTTGCGACATGTCGTAACTTATAAATTTTGGTTGCGAGGGTGCGTAAACAATAAAAGGGAGTTTTTGCCCCTCTTATATTTAGAATTATGCGTAAAGTGATATTACTCATGAACCATACATAATACAAACCTAGGGTCTGTTGTTTTGGGATCCTTGGTTTATGACCTTGAAATTGAGGTCAAGGTCATAGGTTAATTGGACGTTCTAGATTTTGACCTTTGCTCCAAATTCATATTTTTATATCATAAAGCCATAGCAACTGACATTTTCAACTGAATCTTAATATTTTCATATCAAAATAGATCCTTATAGGTTGAAAGACCTTCAATTGTTCTTTGAACAATTGGTTTTTAATTTTTTTTTTTTTTCTTCCGCCAACTTTTTTTTCCTTCGCTGTTTTTTTGTTTCACAAGATATCGCTTAGATATAAGGTAAATGATATCGAACAGTTAATACGCTTCTGAAACTGACACCGCGTAACAAAAAACTGTACCTTGTAAGAGTTATCTCCCCGAACACTGTTTTTCTTGTGGCCACTACTCCTTCGCAACCGTATAAGAAACCGACATATTTATTTTTCCAAATTGCTCGTTATATCCTTAGGATGTTCTGTTTCATTTCAACCGAAGCTATCCGGAGACTCCATATGAGAGTTATCCCCCCTTTTATATATGATATCAGTGATATGTTTTTCTAACTGGTAAACTATAAGTCATAGAGACCTAGGGTCTTTTGATTTAAGATCCTTGGTCCAAAAAAATGAAAATTAGGTCAAGGTCAAAGGTCAAGGTCAAATTCTAAATTTTGATTTTGGCTTATTTTCACTTATTCTTAACTTTATAAGATTTCGACAAATTCTTTTTACTAAATTGTTAGTTGCGACATGTCGTAACTTAAAATTTTTGATTGGAAGGGTGCGTAGACAATAAACGGGAGGTTTTGCCCCTCTTATATTTAGAATTATGCATAAAGTGATATTACTCATGAACCATACATACTACTGACCTAGGGTCTTTTGATTTGGGATCCTTGGTTTATGACCTTGAAATTGGGGTCAAGGTCATAGGTTAATTGGACGTTCTAGATTTTGACCTTTGCTCGAAATTCATATTTTCATATCATAAAGCCATAGCAACTGACATTTTCAACTGAATCTTAATATTTTCATATCAAAATAGATCCTTATTGGTTGAAAGACCTTCAATTGTTCTTTGAACAATTGGTTTTTAATTATTAGGTCTTTCAACCTTTCAGGTGAAAGACCTATAGGGTTTGTTCTGATTATTATTATTATTATTTTTTTTTTTTTTTTTCTTCCGCCAACTTTTTTTTCCTTCGCTGTTTTTTTGTTTCACAAGATATCGCTTAGATATAAAGTAAATGATATCGAACAGTTAATACGCTTCTGAAACTGACACCGCGTAACAAAAAACTTTACCTTGTAAGAGTTATCTCCCCGAACACTGTTTTTCTTGTGGCCACTACTCCTTCGCAACCGTATAAGAAACGGACAAATTTTTTTTTCCAAATTGCTCGTTATATCCTCAGGATGTTCTGTTTCATTTCAACCGAAGCTATACGGAGACTCCATATGAGAGTTATCCCCCCTTTTATATATGATATAAGTGATATGCATTTCTAACTGGTAAACCATAAGTGATAGAGACCTAGGGTCTTTTGATTTAAGATCCTTGGTCCAAAAAAATGAAAATTAGGTCAAGGTCAAAGGTCAAGGTCAAATTCTAAATTTTGATTTTGGCTTATTTTTACTTTATTTCATTAACTTTATAAGGTTTCGACAAATTATCTTTACTTAATTGTTAGTTGCGACATGTCGTAACTTAAAAAATTTGATTGGAAGGGTGCGTAGACAATAAATGGGAGTTTTTGCCCCTTTTATATTTAGAATTATGCGTAAAGTGATATTGCTCATAAACCATACATAATACAGACCTAGGGTCTCTTGATTTGGGATCCTTGGTGTATGACCTTGAAATTGAGGTCAAGGTCATAGGTTAATTGGAGGTTCTAGATTTTGACCTTTGATTGAAATTCATATTTTTATATCATAAAGCCATAGGAACTGACATTTTCAACTGAATCTTAATATTTTCATATCAAAATAGATCCTTATTGGTTGAAAGACCTTCAATTGTTCTTTGAACAATTGGTTTTTAATTATTATTATTATTATTATTTTTATTTTTTTTCTTCCGCCAACTTTTTTTTCCTTCGCTGTTTTTTTGTTTCACAAGATGTCGCTTAGATACAAGGTATATGATATCAACCAGTTAATACGCTTCTGAAACAGACACCGCGTAACAAAAAACTTTACCTTGTAAGAGTTATCTCCCCGAACACTGTTTTTCTTGTGTCCTCTAAGGCTTCGCAACGGTATAAGAAACCGACAAATTTATTTTTCAAAATTGCTCGTTATATCCTCAGGATGTTCTGTTTCATTTTGACCGAAGCTATCCGGAGACTCCATATGAGAGTTATCCCCCCTTTTATATATGATATAAGTGATACGCATTTCTAGCTGGTAAACCATAAGTGATAGAGACCTAGGGTCTTTTGATTTAAGATCCTTGGTCCAAAAAAATGAAAATTAGGTCAAGGTCAAAGGTCAAGGTCAAATTCTTAATTTTGATTTTGGCTTATTTTCACCTTTTTTCATTAACCTTATAAGATATCGACAATTTCTTTTTACTAAATTGTTAGTTGCGACATGTCGTAACTGATAAATTTTGGTTGCGAGGGTGCGTAAACAATAAAAGGGAGTTTTCGCCCCTCTTATATTAAGAATTATGCGTAAAGTGATTTTACTCATGAACCATACATATTAAGGAACTAGTGTCTTTTATTTTAGATGTTTAGTCTATGACCTTGAAATTGAGGTCAAGGTCATAGGTTAATTGGACGTTCTAGATTTTGACCTTTGCTTGAAATTCATATTTATACATCATTAAGCCATAGGAACTGACATTTTCAACTGAATTTTAATATTTTCATATCTAAATAGATCCTTATTGGTTGAAAGACCTTCAATTGTTCTCTGAACAATTGGTTTTTAATTATTATTATTTTTTTTTTTTTTCTTCCGCCAACTTTTTTTTCCTTCGCTGTTTTTTTGTTTCGCAAGATGTCGCTTAGATAAATGAAATATGATATCGAACAGTTTATGCGCTTTTGAAACTGACACCGCGAAACCCAATACTTTCCCATATAAGAGTTATCTCCCCGAACACTGTTATTCTTGTGATCTCTAAGGCTTCGCAACCGTATAAGAAACCGACAAATTTATTTTTCCAAATGGCGCGTTACATCCTCAGGATGTTCTGTTTTATGTTGACCAAAGCCGTAAAGAGATTCCATATAAGAGTTATTTCCCCTTTTGTTTTTGAAATTTTGAAATGTATTTTAAACTGGAAAATCATAAGTGATAGAGACCTCGGGTCTTTTGATTTGAGATCCTTGGTCCAAAAAAATGAAAATTAGGTCAAGGTCAAAGGTCAAGGTCATGTACAAAGGGACAGATTATGTGATTTTGGCACTACTTGAAGAGTTTTATGCGTGTTTGCCAACCAACCAACCAACCAACCAACCAACCAACCAACCAATCAATCAATCAATCAATCAATCAATCAATCAATCATGTGTTTAGTATAGTGTCCAAAATCTGTGTTTCTTTTGCGTTGTTTTAATTGGCCCTATCCAACGTGTTTAACCAACCAACCAACCAACCAACCAATCAATCAATCAATCAATCAATCATGATCATGATCAATCAATCATGATCGTGATCAATCAATCATAATTCCGTCTTATGTGTTTAATAAAGGGGTTCAAGATCTTCTTTGTTTCTTCTTCGCAGTTTCAATTGACCCTATCCAACGTGTTTAACGAACCAACCAACCAACCAACCAACCAACCAACCAACCAACCAATCAATCAATCAATCAATCAATCAATCAATCAATTAATCAATCAATCAATCAATCAATCAATCAATCAATCAATCATGTGTCCGTCTCATGTGTTTAATATAGGGTCCAAGATCTTTGTTTCTTTTTCGCTGTTTCAATTGACCCTATCCAACCAACCAACCAACCAACCAACCAACCAACCAACCAACCAACTAATCAATCAATCAATCAATCAATCAATCAATCAATCATGATCATGATCAATCAATCATGTGTCCGTCTCATGTGTTTAATATAGGGTCCAAGATCTTTGTTTCTTTTTCGCTGTTTCAATTGACCCTATCCAACGTGTTTAACCAACCAACCAACCAACCAACCAACCGACCGACCGACCAACCAACTAATCAACCAATCAATCAATCAACCAACCAACTAACCAACCAATCAATCAATCAATCAATCATGATCATGATCAATCAATCATGTTTCATGAAAAATCGAAATTCAATATTGTTCTTGCGTCACTTCTGAAAAAAAAATCCACATGTACTCTGAAACTACAAGTACAATCGACCTCAAAATTTGCAGTCAGCAGGGCGTACATGTACTAAAGGTTTATAAAAAAACTTGTTGCAGATATCTCTCAAAGCTTTTCCTAGAGAACAGAAATGGCAATGCCTTAAAAATCGCTTGCTAGGTCCGTAAATCTCAGTAAAAACCTACAATAAAATGTCCGCTCCGAGATTGAAATACTAATCTGTGTTACAAACAGGTGCTGAAAAATGTACATTATCAGAAAATAATCATTAAATGTGTTTTAAAGTTACACCGGATCGATTAAATCCAAAACATGCACTGCCCGTGACCTGTGATCAAAATGTCAATTTCCTACAATGACAAAAGAAATTACATTGTGTACATTCCATCTCTACACATGTTGTCTGTTTAACGTCCCGACCTAAAAAGAAATTAAAAGACTAAGTTTTCGTTATTATAAACCCAAGTCACGTGATGCCTTCTCAATCTGGCGCGCGCGCTGGACCTAAAATAAAATAAAAACTTTCCAAACTAAACATGAAACTTTCCCGGAATAATATAGACCCCTTACAGAAACAAACAAACAAACAAACAAACAAACACACACACACACACAATCATGTTTCAAAGGGGGGAAAGACCGTTTACAATTGCTTTTTGAAAGCAATTGATTTATATTGTAAAACGGCAATTTTAACCATTCTGTTCCGTTTATATAAAAAAAAAAAAAAAAAAATCTCCCCGAGACCCCCTTTTGCCCCCCCCCCTTTTTTTTTTACCCTCCACTTACAAATGAATGTAGCTTGTGTGCTATCTATCATATCAACGGATAAGAACGACAACTCCAGTTTTTTCCCTATTATTAGGTCTTTCAACCTTTCAGGTGAAAGACCTATTGTATTCGTTCTGATTATTAGGTCTTTCAACCTTTCAGTTGAAAGACCTATAGGGTTTGTTCTGATTATTATTATTAGGTCTTTCAACCTTTCAGGTGAAAGACCTATTGTTTTTGTTCTGATTATTATTATTATTATTTTTTTTTTTCTTCCGCCAACTTTTTGTTCCTTCACTGTTTTTTTGTTTCGTAAGATGTCGCTAAGATATATGGTATATGATATCGAACAGTTAATACGCTTCTGAAACTGACACCGCGTAACAAAAAACTTTACCTTGTAAGAGTTATCTCCCCGAACACTGTTTTTCTTGTTATCTCTAAGGCTTCGCAACCGTATAAGAAACCGACAAATTTATTTTTCCAAATTGCTCGTTATATCCTCAGGATGTTCTGTTTCATTTGGACCGAAGCTATCCGGAGACTCCATATGAGAGTTATCTCCCCTTTTATATATGATATAAGTGATTTGCATTTCTAACTGGTAAACCATAAGTGATAGAGACCTAGGGTCTTTTGATTTAAGATCCTTGAACCAAAAAAATGAAAATTAGGTCAAGGTCAAAGGTCAACGTCAAATTCTAAATTTTGATTTTGGCTTATTTTCACTTATTTTCATTAACCTTATAAGATATCGACAAATTATTTTTACTAAATTGTTAGTTGCGACATGTCGTAACTTACAAATTTTGGTTGCAATGGTGCGTAGACAATAAATGGGAGTTTTTGCCCCTCTTATATTTAGAATTATGCGTAAAGTGATATTACTCATGAACCATACATATTAAGGAACTAGTGTCTTTTGATTCGAGATGTTTAGTCTATGACCTTGAAATTGAAGTCAAGGTCATAGGTTAATTGGACGTTCTAGATTTTGACCATTGCTCGAAATTCATATTTTTATATCATAAAGACATAGCAATTGACATTTTCAACTGAATCTTAATATTTTCATATCTAAATAGATCCTTATTGGTTGAAAGACCTGCAATTGTTCTCTGAACAATTGGTTTTTAATTATTATTAGGTCTTTCAACCTTTCTGTTGAAAGACCTATTGTATTTGTTCTGATTATTATTATTATTATTATTATTATTATTTTTATTTTTTTTCTTCCGCCAACTTTTTTTTCCTTCGCTGTTTTTTTGTTTCACAAGATGTCGCTTAGATATTTGGTATATTATATCGAACAGTTAATGCGCTTCTGAAACTGACACCGCGTAACAAAAACCTTTACCTTGTAAGAGTTATCTCCCCGAACACTGTTTTTCTTGTGGCCACTAAGGCTTCGCAACCGTATAAGAAACCGACAAATTTCTTTTTCCAAATTGCTCGTTATTTTCTCAGGATGTTCTGTTT